>NW_011490231.1:9149-9455 GCF_000754665.1 Bison bison bison | reverse complement strand
CTTAAAATGATTATTTTCTTTTGAAAATGGGTATATAAATGAGCAACTATCCCCACAAGAGACTAGTAAGCAGCTATTAAAATCATGTTTTCAAAATTGTTGATATGGAGACTTAGGATAAAATAGAGAAGTGGAAAACAGCCACCTCAAAAACTGTATACACAGAAATAAAATCCTGCTTGATTCTTTTCTGCTTGATGCTATGTGCGAAGTATATGACCACACAGCATTTGTAACATAAAGCAGGCAAAATCAGGGTAATATCACGTTGTCATTTTACAGGGGAAAGTAGAGTTCAGTTCAGTC
>NW_011490231.1:4674-5416 GCF_000754665.1 Bison bison bison | reverse complement strand
GCATCGAACGTGGACTGGCGATTCATTTCACATATGATAATATACATGTTTCAATGCCATTCTCCCAAATCATCCCCCTCTCTCCCTCTCCACAGAGTCCAAAAGACTGTTCTATACATCTGTATCTCTTTTGCTGTCTCGCATACAGGGTTATCGCCACATGTGTTTTTAAAGAAAACTATCTATGAAACTGATATTTGAAGCTTCAGGAAAGGGAGCCACCGCAAACAATATATTTAGTGGGGAAAAGATGGAGATAGATATCCGTTGACATCCAAGCTCCCTGAAACTGGGGGATAAAGGAAGTGTTGAGATGCAGACATGGAGGAGGCTGAGGGGCACAAAGGGGCCCCTGAGGACCAGTGCGAAGTCCAAAAGCCCCAGAATCCTGGAGCCCCTCTGAAGGCCCCACCAATGCATGTGAGACAACTGCAGCAAGGTTTACAATAAATCTGCATAACCAACCTTCAGCAAAACAGTAACCTGCTTAAATTCACTGTTCGCTGCTGGGGTAATACCAGGTTGGGCTGCAGAACTTTTTCTCAACAGATAACCAAGTCAAGAGACCAGAGGGGGAATTAATAGGAGCAATAAAGATTATTTCAGATAGACTACATTTTGAAGAGGAGAGCAATTAACATGAGCCTTAAAATGATTATTTTCTTTTGAAAATGGGTATATAAATGAGCAACTATCCCCACAAGAGACTAGTAAGCAGCTATTAAAATCATGTTTTCAAAAT
>NW_011490231.1:0-424 GCF_000754665.1 Bison bison bison | reverse complement strand
CTCTCTTGGTCTCTGTCCTTCTGAAAACCCATTGCTTCCCTTTTTCTCAGTGTTTCCACTAGCTAACAATCCAAGAGCTATGCTAAGTCTTCTGTGAGGCTTTACTTTAAATCCAAAGTACCCTGCCGAAATCCCACCAACAAAAGACCTTCTTATTTTCTGCTTTCAACCTGCTCTTTCTAAGTCATCTTCTTCCCCATAGAAGAGTAATCAGAGAGAGAGTGAATGCCACCTGATCATCCTTATCTCAGGACCCAGATGGATTATACTTAATTGGGCACATATGATGCATTGGGCTCTCAGTCAAGCAATTTTACACACATTTTCTTATTTAATCCTTAGAGAAACACTGTGAGATAGGTGTAATGAGCCGCATTTTAAAATTAAGATGACAATGACCTTTTGGAGAACTCAGGGTTCAATC
>NW_011490230.1:9472-10119 GCF_000754665.1 Bison bison bison | reverse complement strand
GGGAAGTCATTGCTTTATATTTTAATTTAAAACTCTATATGTTTTAGCTAAAAAATATTTAAGACAAAAAAATTGAAATTCCATTTCATCCCATTAGGTTTCACTTCCTTCCCAAGGATATGCCCTTGTTTGTATATGCTCTTTTAGCCATTTTCTTGTTTCCATAGTAATTATGCATATTCTTTTTATTTTCACAAATGTCATCATGCTATGCATACTATTGTAATCTGTTCCCTTTCTAATGGCAATACCATTATTTATGTAATGTTTCACTTCATAGGAAAAGGTAAAACTATAAGATATTGACTTTAGGATATTATGGTATTTAAAAATGCAGTAATCAAGGCTAGTAGGAAAGGGGTGCAGACTTAAAAAATATTCACAACCTAAAAATTGAGAGTTCTATTTTATGTGGTACAAATTTTTAGGGCCTCAAGACCAAGAGCTGGCATCTCAAGCGACCCTGAGAGAAATGCTTCCAGGACGTGAGGGAAAGAGCCAGGTGATACAGAAGTTTTGTAACAAAGGGTAGGTAGTCTTAACATCAAAAGATTATTGCTAAAGAAAACCAGATATCTCAAGTTAAGGAATTTAGCACTTTTTCTGTGTATGAGTAGATGTAAGAGACTGGTGTCACTGAAATCATT
>NW_011490230.1:5027-5315 GCF_000754665.1 Bison bison bison | reverse complement strand
GAGGAAAACAATAGAATGAGAAAGACTAGAGATCTCTTCAAGAAAATTAGAGATACCAAGGGAATATTTCATGCAAAGATGGGTTCGATAAAGGAGAGAAATTGTATGAACCTAACAGAAGCAGAAGATATTAAGAAGAGTTGGCAAGAATACACATAAGAACTATACAAAAAACATCTTCATGACCAAGATGATCACTGACCTAGAGCCAGACATCCTAGAATGTGAAATCAAGGGGGCCTTAGAAAGCATCACTGCACACAAAGCTAGTGGAGGTGATGAGCTATT
>NW_011490230.1:0-770 GCF_000754665.1 Bison bison bison | reverse complement strand
GCAACCTCGGAGGCATCTGTGGACAGCACTCTCTGCCTGGGGAGACGTGCTCAGGGCATTCTCCACTTGTCTGCACAGATTGTTACCACCCTCTTGTCTCTACGTTTGTGGTGACACTCAGCAGCAGACCCCATGGTTTCTGCTGGTGATTCTGAAGCACCAACAAGCGAGTGTCATGATGGAGATGTGGGCCCTCGTCTGCCTCACCTTTCACCCCAGGTCCCATGTTCACACTTGCTCTTCCAGTCTTCCTCATCATCACCACTGACTTCTGTAGAACGAATCTTAAAAAAGATGACCAGAGATCTTTTTGGTATCTGGAAGGAAGAGATCAGTCAAGCAGGTCCAATCCCTCCCAGGGCAGGAAAGCAACCATATAGGGTAGCGCAGGGCAGTGCAGACTTCATGGGGGCCCTTCAGCTGTGTGGGTCCAGACCTGCTGACTCCAGCCTCAACTCCTGCTCAGGCCACTCATGGTGACAAAGCCAGGTTCAAGGGTACAGACGTGAGGTCAGGAGTAGGGAAACGCTAAGAAAATGCGGGAATAGGGCTGAAGATAGATTCGTAGATTTTTCATAAGCTCCCAGGTCCCCAAGGGTCTACAAGAGACCAGGTCCTGCAGAAGGCTAATCAGAAAAAGAGGGAAAGAGGAGAAAGGGAAGGGTTGCAAAGAAGAGTCTATTGATCAGGATAAGAGAGAACATTTCTAAAAGATATGAAAGAAGAAATAAATGAACTCTATAGTCTTGCTCTCCTCCAAATCCTCAATA
>NW_011490229.1:8454-9159 GCF_000754665.1 Bison bison bison | reverse complement strand
TCCCTGGGAAATGTCATGCCTGGGCTCTCCCTCCGGGAGCCTCTGGCCAAGGTTCCCTGCTTCCCCAGAAAATGCAGATATTGGCACCAGGATGGTGCTTGTATCATAGACTTTCTTGGCAGTTGACTCCTGCTCCCACTTCAGGGGCACGGGTTCAATCCCTGGTTCCAAGAACTAAGATCCTGCATGCCTTAGGGCGAGAGAAAGCCTGCAAAAGAGACATTGATTATAAGAAGCTTTAACCATCTACTGTCCCTCTTCTCTTTATTCAGAAATAACATTAAGACCTAAGAAAGTATTAGGTACTAATAAAATTTTGAAGGTGACGGCAGCTTATTCAACTCTGCTTTGTACAACTCTCCTTTCTTGCTCCAGACCCATTCCCTCATCCTTATCCTCCTGCAGGGGTTTCACTTTTCCTATTGCCCTCAACCTCATCTGACATTTTCTTCCTGGCCACTGATGACATTTCAGAGTTCCCACATCCTATTGAACAGTGGGTGCAGGATCAGCACAGGTAAACCTTTTCTACTCTGAAGCAACCAGATATCACAAACTTGTATTCTAAACAGAGAACTTGGAGAATTATCTGAAGGGAGAATAGTAGGTCAAGATTTCCAGTCTATTCCATAAAATGTTCTTTTCCTTTATACTTTTTTCTTTTCTTTCCACATACTCATCCTATGTTCTTTTCTTTCCACATGC
>NW_011490229.1:4672-5099 GCF_000754665.1 Bison bison bison | reverse complement strand
CTGAAAATTGGTTACTACTTCTATTTTATACAGCAAAAAAAGAAGGTAATTGAGATTAAATAATAGGCCTAGGGTCACATGGTTTGTAAATGCTTATCAGGATTTCAACACAAATCTGACTAATTGAAAGGTCCTTCCTTTTTTCATGAACCAGGCTCTAATATGCTAGGGATAGTGAAAGATAAAAGACAAAGACAAGGCAAAGACTGACCTTAAAGTCTAAATAAATTTATAGATGTACTGGAGATAAATAAATGCAAGAGACAACATTCAGGTGTATAGACCACTGGTTCTAGAGATGTAGAGTTATGAAATTAAAATCACCTAATTCTGTGATTACATAGCCACACACTAGTTCAGACAGGCAAGCCAAACCAAAGATGCCAAACTCTGAAAACAGGCACAGAAGGATAAAACTGCACAGACA
>NW_011490229.1:0-860 GCF_000754665.1 Bison bison bison | reverse complement strand
TCTGGGTAGAACTCGGAGGACTCAGAGGTATTGGCACACAGATATCATTGCTGGCAAACAACATTTCTGGGCTCAGCATCCTGGAGATTCTGTCCAAGGCTGCCCTGAGAATGCAGACATAGGCACCAACATAGCATAGGGCCCTGAAGCCAGAAGGGCAAGACAGAAAGGCTCTGAGAAGACATGATTTAATTTTGAGCAGTTTCAAGCATCCATACTTCCTCTTCTCTTTCCAGAAGTGGCATGGAGATTTAAGAAATTAAATGAGTGCAAGTAAAGTTTGAAAATAGGCTGCCTTGTTCAGTCTTCCTTACTCTGTCCAGGTCCCTCTCCCATCCCTGTCCTGCCACAGGACTTTCTCTTTCCTTCCAGATCACCCTCAACCTAATCTGAGCTTTTTTGCCTAGCCACTGGTGAGGTTTCAGAATCCCCAGATCCTACTGGACAGTGGACTTGGGATAGCACTTTACTGCTGTGTCTCAGTCAAAGCTCACAATCCTGTTTTCTAAACACAGGGAGAGTAAGACCTGGGGAGCTGTCTGAAGGGAGAAAAGGCAGGTCAAGGTTTCCACTCGATTCCATCCGGCATTCTGCCCCCTTCACACTCATGTGTTTCAGAATGTATGTCTTCCCCCCAAAAACACACTAAAACAAGTATTAGGTTTTCCAACATGATTCACTCTCCAGTGAGAACTTCAAAGAGGGGAACATGACATCGGATTAAGGTTTTCAAAATATTGAAATGAGTTCTCGGCTCATGCCAGAGAGAGCCTGGCATGTTCAAGGACATGCAGGGAGTCCAAGGAACCATGCATGGAAGCAGCTAGACCTGCTGCTGCTAAGTCGCTTCAGTCATGTCC
>NW_011490228.1:4797-5375 GCF_000754665.1 Bison bison bison | reverse complement strand
ATGTCACTTTTAGGAATTCTATGCCATCTGGAGAAATGTGACTGGGCTAAAAACAGACATTTCTGGAGAAGGCCTTTTAGATTCCTCTCCTCACTGTCCCTCCCAGATTCCTCTCTGTAGACCAGTCCAAGAATTGCAGGGTTCTTGGCACTGAGCTTCAGAGCTGGAAGTACTTTGACAATGCCTCTGGCATAAAACAGGGGCTTCCCACGTGGCTCAGTGGTAAAGAATCTGCCTGTCAAACAGGAGACACAGGTACAATTCCTGGGTTGAGATAATTTCAAGGAGAAAGAAATGGCAACCCACTCCAGTCATCTTGCCTGGGAAATCCCATGGACAGAGGAGCCCTACAGTCATAGGGTTGGAAAAGAGTCAGACATGACTTAGTACATAAACAGCAACACAGCTAGCATAAAGCACCTAAGACAGAAACAGCAACCGCCCTGCAGGGCTGCCCACAGCCAGAGCCCCATCTGCACTCTGGGTTTGTGCTCAGCTCCCCCGCAGCCCTCTCTCACTGTGTCACTCAGAGCACAGTAGTACACAGCCGAGTCTGATGCTTGCACTGCCTGTTTCTG
>NW_011490228.1:0-456 GCF_000754665.1 Bison bison bison | reverse complement strand
TCCAAGAGGAGAGCTTCCTGACAAGATATTCCTTCTGAAGGGCCCTGTGGATCAGAGCAGCTCACTTTGTAAATATTGCAGGAGTTGTGTGTCCTTCCCTATCCTTTACTATCTCCCAGAGTTTGCTAAACTCATGTCCATTGAGTCAGTGATGCCATCAAACCATCATCGTCTGTCACCTCCTTATCCTCTTGCCCTCAATCTTTCCCAGCATCAGGGTCTTCTGCAGTGAATCGGTTCTTCACATCAGGTGGCCAAAATATTGGAACTTCAACCTCAGCGTCAGTCCTTCCAATGAATATTCAGGATTGATATCCTTTAGGATTGACTGGTTTGATCTCCTTGCAGTAAGGGACTCTCAAGAGTCTTCTCCAACACCACAGCTAGAAAGCATCAATTCTTTGGCACTCAGCCTTCTTTATGGTCCAACTCTCACATCCATACATGATTACTGGG
>NW_011490227.1:8295-8830 GCF_000754665.1 Bison bison bison | reverse complement strand
CAGGGCAATGAGGCCCTTGGTTTGAGGCCATCTATCCTGTCTATTTTTGTTGCTGTTCTTCAGTTGCTAAGTCGTGTTTGACTCTTTCCGACCCTGTGGACTGCAGCCTTCAAGTCTTCTCTATCCTTTGCAAAGTCCTTTAGGCTGCTCACATTCATGCCCCTTGAGTCATGGTGCTATCTAAGCATCTCATTCTCTTCCACCCTCTTCTCCTTTTGTCTTCATTCTTTGCAAGCATCAGGTGCATGTACGTGTGCCTTGTGGTATGGAGAGCTCACTGGTTGGGGCTGAGGTAACTCAGCCATCCCTGAGTTTGTGTGATGAGCTGTGAGGTCCTGATGCAGGGAGACTGCAGCGGCTTAGTCACCTGTTTCTCCTTTTCCCTTTTGCTCTGTGTCATGACATGACACCTGTGCTCTGAGAGCCAGAACACAGAGTTCCCTGGAGCACAAGACCTGAAACCTCGACCAGGAATAAGTTTGTGCTGGTGATGCCCAAAGTATATCTGTGTGTCCATCATCTACTTCATATTAGA
>NW_011490227.1:7664-8195 GCF_000754665.1 Bison bison bison | reverse complement strand
TTTTGAATATCAGAGCATCCATAAAGAGAGTTGTAAAGAGAGTTGGCAAAATGGCATGAAAAGTAGGCATTCACAGGAAACAGTGATCAAGTGTGCTCTTGAGGGAAGAAAGGTAGCCCCAGCTAACATGTGCAGGTGTGTGTATATGGATGCAGGGGAACTGTGTGGGAACCCCATATACCACCATATTGAGAGTGAGCATCTACAGCGTCTGGTCTCCTGTATATATCTCTCTGCACGTTTCAGATTCTCTGAAATCCCACTTGATTAGTTCAGAAGCACAAGGAAACATACAAACATTATGGGTCCTGTGTTTGGTACACACACACACTGCTGCTTCTATTAAATCTCTTTTATTGAATTATAACTGACACACAGTATTATATTTTTTTCAGGTACACTACTTAGTGATTCTGTGTTTTTATACATTACTCCATGATCCCCATGACAAGTCTAGTTACCTCCTGCCACCATACAGAGTTATTACAATATGATTGACTGTATTCCCTATCCTAACATTACATCCTTTGG
>NW_011490227.1:4366-5079 GCF_000754665.1 Bison bison bison | reverse complement strand
CTCTTGCAAGTCATGGAGGGCTCTCAGTGCCTCAGGGACACTGAGGCATCATGCCTCAGTCCCAAGCCCACCCAGAGCCTCTCACCATGCCCTCGATGATCTGCCAAGTTCACTGACCCAGGACTAACCATCCTGAGCCTCCCCTTTTCCCTGGAAGGGCTTTCAAGATCAATTCCCCAATCTTATATCCACCCCTATCAGTGTGGAGTGATTGTCTCTGTCCCTGCAATCCAAGCAACCTTCA
Organism: Bison bison bison; assembly: GCF_000754665.1. Lineage (NCBI taxonomy): Eukaryota > Metazoa > Chordata > Mammalia > Artiodactyla > Bovidae > Bison > Bison bison. The sequence continues at coordinate 4,835 of NW_011490227.1, read as the reverse complement.
GGCTGTCACCCTAGGCCAGAAGCCATAGCTGTCAGATGTACCAACAGTCAGGTGCTTTGCACCCTGGGAATGAAACACAGCCATCCTGGTGCTGCCTGGCACAAGGACTTCTGACCTCATTAACCAAGCCTGAGATGACCTCTGGGCAGTTATATACTCACTTGTTTCCCAATGAATGTACTAGTAAGCCTCAAAGCTTGGTGGACCCCTTAGAAGTGCTAACAAATGTCAGTGTTCTGGAACCAGAGCATTGTGGCAAACCCAACATCTGCCCCCCACCTCATACTGTAAATAATATTGCTTGGTGATGTGTGAGCTTCTCTTGTGGCACAGACAGCAAAGAATCTTGCTGCAATGCTGGAGATAAGGGTTCAGTTCCTGTGTTGGGAAGATCCCTTGGAGGAGGGAATGGTTACCCAATCAAGTATTCTTGCCTGGAGAATCCCATGGACAGGGAAGCTTGGTGGAC
>NW_011490227.1:2796-3914 GCF_000754665.1 Bison bison bison | reverse complement strand
ACCTTTCTCTGAAGAAAATCAACTTAGAGCTCTAGTTAATAAGTCTCATGGGCATAATAGGAGTGTTTGAATTCAAACCCCTCTGATGACTCTCTAGCTTGCATGGCAGGTTTGTTCGGACTCCTGCAGCTACGCATGTGATTGTTCACAGCCTCCCAACCACGAGAGGCATGGGAAGCTTAAGATATTCTACCAATGCAGAGCTTCTCAGAGTGTTAAAATTGTTAGAATTGAACTAGTAGAGGATTTCTTTGTTGAGCTAATGCTTGCTGCCAAGTTTCCATATCCGTTACCTACTGTGTCCCTGGGAGTGTATTGATTAATATAGTTGGTATATAGAAATGTAAGTAGTATCTTTAATGTTTGTAACCTTGGACCCTTGAGTTAATTCTTTTCTTGTTATAACCCACCACACTTTTGCCCTATAGGAATGCAACTTTATCTAATGCTTTCAGAGGGTGGCACCTGACTTTAGAATAATCACCTTTAGAGAAAAATAAGTTTTCTGAAGAAAGGGTCATAAAATGTTAACAGGCCTCCTGGCCAGAAGATGATGTAAATCACCTAAAGCCTTTGCATATGATAAGTTTGCAGAAAGAAAGCCTGGCTTCGATAAGGGCCAGGGACTGCTGACCTTGCATGGCTCTACACCCCCTATTATCCTCTATGCACAACTCAAGGTATAAAAGCTACTTTGGAAAATAAAGTTGTGGGCCATGCTCATCAAGCTTGGTCTCCCCATGTCGTTCTTTCTTGCTTCCTTTTCTCTCCTTTTCTTCTCTGTTCTTCCTTAAGGATAACTAATTTGGAGCACGGGGGCCCTCTGAGACCACTTATTTGCCTGGGCTTCTAAGACCCACTCGAGAAGGTGCCTAAGGTGGGGCACTTTCTGCGATTTGAGAGGGTGCCTGTGGCCTCCGTGGTCAGTGAAAACCTGATATCACAGGTTTTATTGGCTTTCTTTCTGTGTAAACCAGTTAGTTCAAGCCTCTGTCTCTTTCTCCTTTTATCTATCCCTTCGCCAGCGCTGTCCTCCCGAGAGAATCCCTGGATCCAACCGGGGCTGGACCCCAGTAAGTTTCAGTGAAGGAAGCCATGAGCCTGGGATAGGCCACTAG
>NW_011490227.1:0-671 GCF_000754665.1 Bison bison bison | reverse complement strand
CTGCTTTCACAAAAGGCATATCTACTGCCAACCTCTGCCCCATCCTTAGACATTTCTTCTTTTTGACTTAAACATGTGGTGTGTAGAACTGGATTTGTAGCTAGTTGGGTATACTCAGCCTTTCCACCTAAACCTTTGCTAAGGCAGCTCTAAGTCTGCCCTAAGCTGGTTCTCCATCAGGGGTGTATGTACCTTATGGGAAAGCCCGACCTTTCACCCACCCTAACCTAGTGGATTAGGGAGGCCTCCTCTCCTCTGGTCTCAAGTCAGATGACTGAACATCAGGCTCTATCCCTAATATTTGGTTGGCAAAGGTGCATGGAGAAGGCATGGACAGCATTTAAGGTCTCTATATCCATGTTCAAATCTGACAACGACTGGAACCTTTGAGGCCAATTCATCACATCCCAGCCTTGGGGAAGCCAGGGGCCACGTGCTCCAAATAGAAAGTTACTATCTGGGGCCCCAAGGTTGACCTGAGATTCTGTGCAATCCAGTCCAACACCTCCTCATCCTTTGCCTGCTTTCAATCTACACCCCACTCCCCTGCCCTTCTGCCCCAGTAGAGTGGGACCCAGTCTGACCTGGAGGTAAGCTACTCTCTGCAACTCTTCATCACCTCCACGTACTCACTAATTCCACGTACACCCTGAGACTCTTGCAAGTCATGG
>NW_011490226.1:8969-10245 GCF_000754665.1 Bison bison bison | reverse complement strand
CCCCAACTCAACTCTTCTCTGTTCTCTCAATTGTATTTGTTACTAACTTTTTAGAAGTTTCTAAGCTAAATATTTTTGCTTTTAGCTTCAGGCATTCTGCTTTACCTTACAAATCTTTGGAGAGTCTGAGTAATTTCATGTCACTGTCTATACTGCTACATTAAAGGTGTTTCAGCCTTTTGCCCTGGCAGCTGTCTCCTGTGTGACAGATGGCCTCAGTTACAGGAGTGTAATTCTAGAATTATACTGTAATTCATATCATAATAAAACAAGATAATTTCATGCTTATTGCCAGAATTAACTGTTTAAAGATCCCACCTAGGATGCATTTCATGCAATGGGACAAATGTACAAAATTGTGTTGATAAGTACTGCATGTAATTGTGTAACCTTGACATCTCTGTGTACAGTTCTGTCATCCTGTTTAGTGTGGTGAGCCCACTAAGCAGCAATCACTGATAGGAATGAGGTAATGACTTGGACATTGCTGATGTCCACCAAGCTTCCAGCACATCTACTCTAGATAGTACCTTAATACAGTGTTTTATTAGGAATCTTAGACCAAAATTTGGTAATTAAAGTAACTAAATAATGGTGTGAAATTTAAATTGCCTTTATTAGGAGACAATACTATGGTGGTGGAGAAAATGAATTCTAGGGTCAGATGAGCTAGATGAGAATACCAGAAGTTTCATGTATTAGCTGGTATTGAGTCTGTTTGTTGATGTTGACATTATTTTGTTTATTTACTCAAGAATTCATTCACTGACTCATTCACTCATTCATTTAGTCAGTGTGTGTTGAGCTGGTTAGCAGGCACAGTTCTAGGCACTGAGGTTGAAGAAGTGAACTAGAGGGACCAAGTCCTTGACCTCAGGAGGCTTACATTCTACTGGGGAGACAAAGCAAGCAAAAAGTGGGTACATGACATCAGAGAACAAGAAGTCCTATGAAAAAAAATATGAAAGAACAATCTGGATCAAATGACTAGGAAGGTGGTTTTGCTGGCAGGGCAGTTAGGGAGTCTTGGAGGAGGTGACATGTGGAGGAAGGTAAGGAGGAATCCATGCAAGTTGGTTGGTGTGAAAAGTTCAGTGTAGAGGGAACAATGAGTTCCAAGCCTAAATGAATATTTATGAAAGATGAATGAAACTTTGTAGGCTCAGCACGTAGTTAAGTGCTCATCAGATATTAGATAATACTTTAAGAAATTTGGCTAATTCCATAATGTGTCACCTTTGCTCTAATATACATCTTCATTTTCATTTTGATCATT
>NW_011490226.1:4275-5382 GCF_000754665.1 Bison bison bison | reverse complement strand
CTGTGCTGCAGTCCATGGGGTCACAAAGAGTCGGGCATGACTGAGTGACTGAAAAACAATATAGTTGGGGAGTACTGTTTGTACTGGCTATTCCTGCTGCTGCTGCTGCTAAGTCACTTCAGTCATGCCCGGCTCTGTGCGACCCCATAGACGGCAGCCCACCAGGCTCCCCCGTCCCTGGGATTCTCCAGGCAAGAACACTGGCGTGGGTTGCCATTTCCTTCTCCAATGCATGAAAGTGAAAAATGAAAGTGAAGTCGCTCAGTTGTTTCCGACTCTTAGCGACCCCATGGACTGCAGCCTACCAGGGTTCTCCATCCATGGGATTTTCCAGGCAGGAGTACTGGAGTGGGGTGCCACTGCCTTCTCCGACTGGCTATTCCTACTTGACTAATAATAATTTGATTTAATTTCGCATCTGCATTTCTATAAAAAAAAAACATGATTTCTGATGTTTATGCATGTGTAGAGGTGATTCTTTAAGATAGACCAATTTATGTCCTCCTTTATCTGAGATTAGAATTGAACTGAATGTTCATAGTCTAACATTCCATTCTACTATTTATTATTGATGGGAAAATAGTGATGTGTTCAGATTAGTAACCTGAATTTCTAAAGCACTGAAGTTGCAATTCTTTGATGTATTTAAGTATACATATTGGTCCAATGCTCTGAGAAATTGCACTAAAATGTCTCTGAATTTGTAGTTGCAATAATGAATGAAGGTCACAAAATTTTGAAACCATGACATTTGTCATATGTTCATGTGTCTACATTTTAATGGAAGGTGAAAGTAAAAGACAAACACCTTTAAGTTTTATATGCGTCAAGTGGGATTCTAGAGGAAGCAATGAACTGCAGGAAAAGATGCTTTTGTCCCTGGAATTCGAGTGTTCCAATTGATTTGAAGCTAGTGTTCATCTGACTCCCTTTTCCAATTTGGAAAGCAGCACTCAAAATCATTATAAACAGCAGTTTAAGTAGAATGACTTGCTGTTGATGTAAAGGGAGCCCAGGGCTGTTAGTTGAATCACTGACTTTGACACATTGTTAGCTCTCAGGCCACAAAGTTGTCACCATTAGGTTTTAAATAATTCACTTACAAAG
>NW_011490226.1:0-620 GCF_000754665.1 Bison bison bison | reverse complement strand
CCTTTTCTCCACACCCTCTCCAGCATTTATTGCTTGTAGACTTTTGGATCCCAGCCATTCTGACTGGCGTGAAATGGTACCTCATAGTGGTTTTGATTTGCATTTCTCTGATAATGAGTGATGTTGAGCATCTTTTCATGTGTTTGTTAGCCATCTGTATGTCTTCTTTGGAGAAATGTCTATTTAGTTCTTTGGCCCATTTTTTGATTGGGTCATTTATTTTTGAGAATTCTTTATATATTCTAAGTAGTAATCCTCTTTTGGATATGTGGCTTGCAAATATTTTCTGTCGATCTGTAGTTTGTCTTTTCATCCTCTTAACAGGCTTTTTTTGCAGAGCAAAATTTTTATTTTTTTCCTTTTATGTATTGTGCTTTTGGTACGAAATATAGGCACTCTTTCCATAGTCTATATCCTTAAACTTTTCTTTTTAACATTATTGGAGCTTTTACCACTAGTTTTGTAGCTTTAAATTTTACTCTCTGCTCCATCTTGAATTAATATTTATATACGGTATAATGTTTATTTTGGTCAAGGTGTAGCTTTTTGAATAGATGTCCAGTTGCTCCAGCATCATTTGTTGAAAACGTCTAGCTTCCTCCATGGAATTGCTTTTGCAC
>NW_011490225.1:0-1046 GCF_000754665.1 Bison bison bison | reverse complement strand
AAGTAATTAGCCTCCAATTAAAATAAATAAATTATTAAAAAAAAAAAGAAAGTGAAAAAGGAGGGCGAAAAAGCTGGCTTAAAACTCAGCATTCAGAAAACTAAAATCATGGCATCAGGTCCTATCACTTCATGGCAAATAGATGGGGAAACAATGGAAACAGTGACAAACTTTATTTTCTTGGGCTCCAAAATCACTGCAGATGGTGACTGCAGCCATGAAATTAAAAGATTGCTTACTCCTTGGATGGAAAGCTATGACAAACCTAGACAGAGTATTGAAAAGCAGAGACATCACTTTGCTGACAAAGGTCTGTATAATTAAAGCTATGAAAGTGAAAGTTGCTCAGTTGTGTCTGACTCTTTGTGACCCCATTGACTGTAGGCTTCTAGGCTCTTCTGTCCATGGGATTTCCCAGGCAAGAATACTGGAGTGGGTTGCCATTCCCTTCTCCAGGAGGTCTTCCCTCACCCAGGGATCAAATCCGGGTCTCCTGCACTGCAGGCAGACTCTTTACCATCTGAGCCACCAGGGAAGCCCCCTACCCAATAGAAGCCTGTAGCAATCCCTCCATCACCATTTATGATGACCCCAAATGTCTCCAGATACTGCCAAATGCAACCTTGGGGGAAGGGCAAAGTTACTCGCAGTTAGAGAGATGAGACTGTTCTCTTCTTGATTGACATATTGACTCGGCAGGTTATTAATTCATTCAAGAGGATTATAATGATATTAACATTATCAAATGCCCATGTTCAAGGCATTCTACCTGCTGCTCTACATACACATCTCATTTGGTCCTTACAGCATTTTATTATCTCCATATCACACATAAGGAAAACGAGGCTCATGAAGAGTAAGTGATTTCCCCAGTGTCATAAGACAAGTAAAAGATGGACCCAGCCCTATCAGACTGCAGGTCCGTGCCCTCCTCAACTAAGATTCATTTATTCATGCATTAATGCATTGGTGTATGCAATATTTATTGAGCATCTGTTGGGTGTCAGGGACGGGGCGTTAACAGTGGATGCTACAACTGCAACCCT
>NW_011490224.1:5181-5565 GCF_000754665.1 Bison bison bison | reverse complement strand
TTTAATCACTCTTTTATATAATCTCCTATTTTTAGGATCACCTTTGACACTAAAAATAAAAGTAACTTCTCCTTTGTCCCAATTTCCATCCAAGATTCTGTGGACTATTTCATTTGTTTTTTTCCTTAATGGATTTGCTCTTATCTTTATTCTCATTTATCAAAGTTTCTTGTTTAGGTGAACAATTGTGTTCCTGATTTATGCTTCTCATTACATGGTTTAAATTATTTTTTTTTAATTGAGGCAATGTTGATTATATAAGTTTCACATGTGCAACATTATATTTTTACTTTGGTATACACTACAGAATTACAAATATATTTGGAAGTCAGATTTGAAAATCAGATTTTCCAGGAAAAATTATTTGTGCCAATTAAGTAGAAA
>NW_011490224.1:0-793 GCF_000754665.1 Bison bison bison | reverse complement strand
TGGGGCCACCCAAGATAGGAGGGTCATGGTGGAGAGGTCTGACAGAATGTGTTCCACTGGAGAAGGGAATGGCAAACCACTTCAGTATTCTTGCCTTGAAAACCCCATGGACAGTACAAAAAGGCAAAATGATAGGATACTGAAAGGGGAACTCCCTGGGTTGGTATGTGCCCAATATGCTACGGGAGATCAGTGGAGAAATAACTCCAGAAAGAATGAAGGGATGGAGCCAAAGCAAACACGATACCCAGTTGTGGATGTGAGTAGTGATAGAACCGAGGTCCGATGCTGTAAAGAGCAATAATGCATAGGAACCTGGAATGTCAGGTCCATGCATCAAGAAAAATTGGAAGTGGTCAAACAGGAGATGGCGAGAGTGACTGTCAACATTCTAGAAATCAGTGAAATAAAATGGACTGGAATGGGTGAATTTAACTCAGATGAACATTATATCTACTACTGTGGGCAGGAATCCTTTAGAAGAAATGTAGTAGCCAGCATGGTCAACAAAAGACTTCAATATGCAGTACTTGGATGCAATCTCAAAAAAGACAGAATGATCTCTGTTCATTTCCAAGGCAAACCATTCAATATCATGGTAATCCAAGCCTATGCTCCAACCAGTAAGGCTGAAAAAGCTGAAGTTGAATGGCTCTATGAAGACCTACAAGACTTTTTAGAACTAACACCCAAAAAAGATGACCTTTTCATTATAGGGGACTGGAATGCAAAACTAGGGAGTCAAGAAACACTTGGAGTAACAGGCAAATTTGGCCTTGGAGTACGGAATGAA
>NW_011490223.1:4698-5128 GCF_000754665.1 Bison bison bison | reverse complement strand
ACCAGGACATTCTTCTATAATGGAAAGCTCAAATAGCGCTGTCAAATGCCAGCTACCTGGTGCTAATGATATCAGAATTGGGCGGGGCACAACCTTTTAAGAATAATGGGGACTTCCCTGGTGGTCCAGTGGTTAAGAATCTGCCTTGCAGCGAAGGGATGTGGATTCAGTCTCTGGCTTGGTCACTAGGATTCCACATCAAAGAAAGAAAGTGAAGTCGCTCAGAGTGTCTGACTCTTTGCGACCCCATGGACATTGGGCCACCATGCTCCTCTGTCCATGGCAATTTCCAAGCAAGAATATGGCAGTGGGTTGCCATTTCCTTCTCCACATGCCATGAGACAACTAAGCCAATGTGCTGAGATGAATATCCTGCATACCGCAACTAAGACCTGAAGTAAATATATGTTTTTAAATCCCTTTGTAACAC
>NW_011490223.1:0-391 GCF_000754665.1 Bison bison bison | reverse complement strand
GCTTTGTCCACCTGATGCAAAGAGCCAACTCATTTGGAAAGACCCTGATCCTTGGAAAGATTGAGGGCATGAGAAGGAGGTGGCAGAGGATGAGATGGTTGGACGGCATCACAGTCTCATGGACATGAATTTGAGCAAACTCCGGAAGATAGTGAAGGACAGAGGAGCCTGGAGTGCTGCAATCCATGGGGTCACAGAGTTAGACATGACTGGGAAAGCAACTGAACAATAACAAGAACAACAACAGTGACCTCTGGGAGGGGGAAGGGACCACGAACTTGTCTGTGTTTGGCTCCTGACAGGTACTCCATAAAGTCTGTTTCCTCAGTGACTATGGAGCCGATACTGAGAACCAAGGAGGGCTTGGTCGTTTACTGGGCTCAGATTACGC
>NW_011490222.1:4910-5408 GCF_000754665.1 Bison bison bison | reverse complement strand
GATAAAATCTCCTCTCTAAAATGCCCTGGGGATCCCCCTTCTGGGTTTTTTTTTTGGACAATAAGTCCAGGCTTCATTTAGACAGCCAATCAATCTCCCCATTGTCTTGATGAATAGCTCCTCTCTTCCACTGAAATGGTCAACCCCTACCAATTTCTTCATCAAATTCAGGACACTTTTTGTGTACTCTTTGAACAAGATTTCTTTCTTATTTCAATATGGATAGATTGAGGATTTTCCAAATTGTCAACCAGTCTACTTCCTTTCTGATGAACAATTCTACCTTCATATCATTTCTCTCCTCACATTTTACTACAAGCATTCAAGAGAAACTAGGCCATTCCTTCAATATTTTGCTTAGAAATTTCTTCAAATTTCCATTTTCATCGTTCTCAAGTTCTGCCTCCCACAAAATACTAGGAAACAAATAATTCAGCCAAAGTCTTTGACACTTTATAACAAAAATTGCATTTCCTCCAATTTCCAATAACATGTTCC
>NW_011490222.1:0-830 GCF_000754665.1 Bison bison bison | reverse complement strand
ATGAGGTGGCCAAAGTACTGCAGTTTCAGCTTTAGCATCATCCTTCCAAGAAATCCCAGGGCTGATCTCCTTCAGAATGGACTGGTTGGATCTCCTTGCAGTCCGAGGGACTCTCAAGAGTCTTCTCCAACACCACAGTTCAAAAGCATCAATTCTACAGCGCTCAGCCTTCTTCACACTCCAACTCTCACATCCATACATGACCACAGGAAAAACCATAGCCTTGACTAGACGGACCTTTGTTGGCAAAGTAATGTCTCTGCTTTTGAATATGCTGTCTAGGTTGGTCATAACTTTCCTTCCAAGGAGTAAGCGTCTTTTAATTTCATGGCTGCAGTAGTCAATAGGAGGTCTTTAGGTGCATATTTTGGGCCTCAAATATTGCTATTATATGATTTTGAATATAGTTAAGAAAACTGATCCAAGAAATAGTACTGAGAGTAGAAAAATACAGAAAAAGGCCCCCAGTTGTGACAGATTATTATCAGAATCATCAGCATCAGAACTTCCCTGGTGGTCCAGTGGTTAAGACTTTGCCTTCCAATACAATGGGTGTGGGTTCAATCCCTGGTCAGGGAACTAAGATCCTACATGTCTCATGGCCAAAAAAACCAAAATATATTTTAAAAAAAACCAATATTGTAAAACAAATTCAATGATGTGTGGCAGAACCAATACAATATTATAAAGTAATTAGCCTCCAATTAAAATAAATAAATTTAAATAAAAAAATAAATCCAAAAAATGAAAAAAAAATACTTTTAAAATGGTTCACATCAAAAAAATCTTAAAAAAAAATCATCAACATCACCATGAACATCATTGATATC
>NW_011490221.1:23757-24814 GCF_000754665.1 Bison bison bison | reverse complement strand
TCAGAATTTTCCACAGTTTATTGTGATCCACACAGTCAAAGGCTTTGACATAGTCAATAAAGCAGAAATAGATATTTTTCTGGAACTCTCTTGCTTTTTCAATGATCCAGCGGATGTTGGCAATTTGATCTCTGATTCCTCTGCCTTTTCTAAAACCAGCTTGAACGTCTGGAAGTTCATGGTTCACATACTGCTGAAGCCTGGCTTGGAGAATTTTGAGCATTACTTTACTGGCGTGTGAGATGAATGTAATTGTGGGGTAGTTTGAGCATTCTTTAGCATAATATTTCATTGTGTGTGTCACACACACACACACAGTAAAATATTATTCTGCCAAAAAAGAGGGAAATTCTGCCATTTACAGTAACATTGATGGGCCTAGACATATTACGCTTAGTGAAGTAAGTCAGACAAATATAAATCTGTACATGATATCACTTATATGTGAAATCCCCCCAAAAATGAATGTATATCGAATACAGAAAGAGATACACACATACATTATAGAAAACATTTTTGTGGTTACTAAAAATGAGAGGGAAGGAGGGAGGGACAAATTAGGGGTATGGGATTAACAGATACAACCTACTGTTAATAAAATGGACAAGTAGCAAGGATCAGAGCCATTATCTTGTAATAACTTAGAATATCATCTAAAAAAATACTGAATCACCATGGTGTACACCTGAAACTAATATAATAAGTCTATACTTCAATATAAAGAAATTAAATTTATCATAGAAAAAAAATTGCCCTCATAAGAGAAAAAGTACCTTTTAACAGTTAATGAAATCTAATGAAAGGCTTATATCCCATAAGGCAATTGTAAAAAAAAAAAAGTATCAGAAAATTTATATTACTTTATTTATAAAAATTAGCTTTAGATGCACACATTTCAACATGGCTTTAATACCACCCTCACAATTTGGAGGGTGTTAAGAGTAATTATGAGTCCCATGGACAGAGGAGCCTGGTAGGCTGCAGTCCCTGGGGTCGCTAAGAGTCGGACATGACTGAGCGACTTCCCTTTCACTTTTCACTTTCATGCATTGGAGAA
>NW_011490221.1:18443-20693 GCF_000754665.1 Bison bison bison | reverse complement strand
TCAATTTTTATATATTTTACCTTAATTCTCTCTTCTGTCATTTGTGCTGTATTTTTGTCAAGTATCAAATCTCAGGCAGTTATGTTTCAACTTTTTAAATAAAAACACTACTATGTTTTTCCTATTTATAGTATCATACATATTTATTTGACAACACAATTACCATTTTGAATATTTTTCATCATGAAGATCTTAAGTTTAAATGCAGTAAAATATATTTTTGAAATTGATATGAAGGAATATTCTTATCTCATTATTTTGCATGTAGCTGTTTAGTTGGTAACTTATATTGCCTAGTACATTGATATTTTGGAAGCAGCTTAAGACAGTCTCTTTATAACTGGGGGATCTGGATAAACCAGATCACTCTTTCATCTCCATTCTGAGTTTAGTCATTGTGGGAGATGAGACTTCTGCCAATGAACCACTTATCCCCTTGAGTTTATTCATTGTGAAACTTAGTTAACCTAATAACAAAATTCTCCATACATCAATCATCAAGCTTGATAGTCCCAACAGGAGGCTCTAAGACCTTAAATTCCAAGTTGACTTGCCTTTTTCGACAAAGATCCTCCTTGTGACTAAGGCAAGCACCAGGGGGAGAACTGGTGATTTTACTATAGCAGATGTTCCTTGTTGAAAACCTTCTCACCTATAGCACAGTGGTGACTTTAGTACTAAAACTAATAATTCATTACACTTGTACAGCACTTCATACTTTACAAATTTCTTTTAGAAACATGAAGTCATCACCAATGCAATCTTGTGGAAAGTGTAATTACTGTGATGAGATAACAGGCTGTGAATTGGTTTGATCTCCTGCACAGTAAATGGCTAAGTGTGGACTCATATCTATGCCTTCAGGTCTACTTCATTTTATTTGATACTGCAACTGACTTTCATAAATGACATAATTTTTATGAAAGGGTTAAGAAAAAGATAAAACACTCCAAAACTTATGGCTACCTATTACTGGTAGTGTATGTAAACTTTGAAGTTGTATAACTATTATGCATGATCCCATATCTCGTTCTCCTTTCTATCTACTGTCTGATGAAAGAAAATAAAAATAGAGAGAGAGCGAAAAAAAAAGGGGAAGATTAGCCTAGTATATAAAACCTCAGTGGCTAATTAAATGATATACATATGGCACTGAAATATCCAGTACTATAAAACAGATATTTAGTCAAGCTTAAAGATTAATTTTAAATTGTTTTATTTTACTCCTAATTTCAAGGTAAATGCTTTCTTCTAATCACATTCCAAAGTGTCTTTTGTGTGTGTATGTGTGTGCCCTTGATTTGGTATTCATCTTTTAAAATCCACAATTACATTGTGTTAAATCATATTAAATTAATATAGCCTATTTCCTGAATGTTTCATCAATGCAGACTACTATTTATATGACTGTGATGGTCAATTTTATGTGTCGACTTGACTCAGCCCTGGAGTCTTCTGGCCAAACATTATTCTAGGTGTGTCTGTGAGGATATTTCTGGATGAGGCCCACTCACATTAGAGAAGACGATCTGTTTATTCAGTCTATGGTTCAAATGACTAAATTCTTAGAAGTTAATATTATTCTTAGACATTAAAGTTATTTGCATTTTATATTATCAATACAGTATTATAAAATCATTATTATAGCATGATCTTGGCATATTTTACCAAATTTATAATAGACACTAAAATAACTAAAGAGGGATTAAAGGAGACAACATTATTGCATTTTTATGTACATCCTGCTTTAGCATTCAGTTTCAGTCACATAATAGGCAAAGGAAGACAAGTTCATTTTGAGCAACAAAAATAATTCAAGCTGTTTATCAGAATGTGTTTTGTCAGCAAGAGTAAGACACCAGACAGGAAACTGTTAATACATAGTTCAAGAATTTAAGTAATTTAACAGGAAGTTTTCATGTTTGGCTTTTGTAGTAGGATTAACCTTTGAACTGCTGTTCTATAGTTTATGTGGCATCTCTATTTAGGACATATGAATATAAATAGCATAATTAAATAACATGTTAAAATGTCAATCCTTTATAATATGATTCTTGATATAAAGGTATCATTTCAGGAACATGTTTAAAACTTCAAATATTGAAAAATGACCAAGGGTGGGAACACCAGTGGGGAAGTTTTACAAGAACTTTTTTAGAGAATCTAAATATTGCAAGTTTGAAAATTTTAAGGTCTATATAAAACTCTAGAAATACTTTTTAATTATATATATCTGAATTATAGAATTGT
>NW_011490221.1:14764-15259 GCF_000754665.1 Bison bison bison | reverse complement strand
AGACATAGAATATGAAGGTTTGATCCCTGGATCAGGAAGATCCCCTGGAAGGGGGCACACAACCCACTACAGTATTCTTGCCTGGAGAATCCCAGGGACAAGAGGAGCCTGCAAGGCTACAGTCCCTAAGGTTGCAAAGAGTTGGACACAACTGAAGCAACTTAGCATTGGGTACAGCATACTTGAAAGTTGGTAAAAGTGAATATTAAGTGGTCTCACCAACAAAACAACAGAAAAAGGGTTAACTATATGAGATGTGTGAATTACCTTGATCTTGATAATCATTCCATTATATGGGTAGGTGTGTATATGTGTTAGGTCCATACCATTTCTGTCCTTTATTGAGCCCATCATTCTTGAAGAGATCTCTAGTCTATTTCAAGAAAGATGGGTTCAATAAAGGACAGAAATGGTATGGACCTAACAGAAGCAGAAGATATTAAGAAGAGGTGGAAAGAATACACAGAAGAACTGTACAAAAAAGATCTTCATGAC
>NW_011490221.1:14103-14664 GCF_000754665.1 Bison bison bison | reverse complement strand
CCTCTGTCATCTCCTTCTTGTCTCGCCTTCAAGCTTTCCCAGCATTAGGGTCTTTTCAAATGAGTCAGTTCTTCGCATCAGGTGGCCAAATAACTACCATGGGGTCCAGTAATTCCACTCCAAAGGAAAGAAAAACTGGGTCTTAAAGGGGTAGCTGCTCTCCCATGTTTTGTTGTTTTTCTTTAGTCACTAAATCGTGTCTGACTCTTTGCGACCCCATGAACTGCTATGTTTATTCAACATCATTCACAAAATATGGAAATGACTTAAATGTCCATTGACAGATTAGTGAATTAATACAAAGTGATACACACACTCAAGAATAATATTCAACCATGAGAAAGATGGAAATTCTGCCATTTGTGACAACATGGATAAAACTGGAGAACATTATGCTCACTGAAATAAGATAAAGAAAGAAAAATACTATATGGTATCACTTGTATATGGAAATAGAGGTATGAAGGGAAGATGGGGAAATGGTTGATTAATGGGTACAAACTTTCAGTTATAACAAGTTCTAGGATATGAAGTACAGCATGGTGATTATAGTTAATAGTA
>NW_011490221.1:9589-10764 GCF_000754665.1 Bison bison bison | reverse complement strand
ACACGACTGAGCGACTTCACTTTCACTTTTCACTTTCATGCATTGGAGAAGGAAATGGCAATCCACTCCAGTGTTCTTGCCTGGAGAATCACAGGGACGGGGGAACCTGGTGGGCTGCTATCTATGGGGTCGCACAGAGTTGGACACGACTGAAGTGACTTAGCAGCAACCTCCATTAAAGTGAAGTGTCATGGTTAGTATTTATATCTGGAATGTAACCATGATGTAGTTATGTGTAGTATAGCTGCAGACGTCATGCTAATTTTATATGCACAAACATAAATTTCAAAATACAAACCACATTTAAAAAATTTTATTGACATCACAGTTAAATCATTAGGCATGATATGGTAAAATTGTAGGCATAATTTGAAATATTTTTTCAAATTTGTTATGTTCTGGAGCTGCTCCATGAAGTATTCATTGCACATCAGAGATATTTCCTGGAGAATCTCAAGCCTGAGAGTTCCATGATATTGTTTACAATTGTTTCCCATCAAGAAAATAAACATATTTCCATCTTTTATATTGTTTCTGTTTTACTGAGATATAATTGACATATTACATTGAATAAATTTTAGATGTGCCATGTGATGATGATATTCATATATATTGTGAAATGATTACCATGATAAGGTTGCTTGCACGTTCAGTCACTCAGTTATATCTGACTTTTTGTGACCCTATGAACTGTGGCCTGCTAGGCTCCTCTGTCCATGGGATTTTTCAAGACAAGTATACTGGAGTGGGTAGCCATTTCCTCCTCCAGCTGACCTTCATGACCCAGGGATGGAACCATGTGCTGTGTCTCCTGCATTGGAAGGTGGATTCTTTAGCACTGAGCCACATGTAAAAGGGACCACTTTTACAGATACAGAATATTCAAGATTTTTTTTCTCTTTCAGCACTTTATTTAGAGTAAGCCCTTCATATCCATGGATTGAACCCATCCACAGATTTTTGTATCTGTGGTGGGTCCTGGAATCAATTCTCCATGGATACTGAGGGACAAATGTATATCATACCACTGCCTTCTGTCTTGCAAGGTTTCTTCTCAGAAAATTATTGATAATTTTATTGATAATTCCTTGTATGTACTGAGTCACTTCTTTCTTGCTGCTTTCTAGACAACTCTGTCCTTTACAGTTTCATTATAGTGTGTCTGGGTCTCTTTG
>NW_011490221.1:4776-6249 GCF_000754665.1 Bison bison bison | reverse complement strand
GATCTCTAGTCTTTCCCATTCTATTGTTTTCCTCTATTTCTTTGCATTGATCACTTAGGAAGCTTTTCTTATCTTTTCATGCTATTCTTTGGAACTCGGCATTCACATGGATGTATCTTTCCTTTTCTCCTTTACCTTTAGCTTCTCTTCTTTTCTCAGCTTTTTGAAAGACCTCCTCAGACAACCTCCACAGACAACCATTTTGCCTTTTTGCATTTCTTTTTCTTGGATATGGTCTTGATCACCGCCTCATGTACAATGTCATGAACCTCTGTCCATATTTCTAGGCACTCTATCAGATCTAATTCCTTGAATCTATTTGTCACTTCCACTGTATAATTGTAAGGACTCACAAATTCATATAACTTGTTCATTTAACTTGTCTTATGATCACAAGTTCATATAAATTCTCTTCAAATTCACAGATCTTTTTCCTGCAAGTTCAAGTCTGTTACTGAAGTTCTCTAGTAAATTCTCCAATTCAGTATTGTATTTTTCAGGTCCAGAATTTCTGTTTGTTTGCTTTTTTTTGTTAATTTCTTTTTCTTTCTTGATATCCTTATTTTGTTTATATATTGCTTTTCTGACTTTAAATTATTTTTCTGTGTTTTCCTTTAGCTCTTTGAAGATACTTAAGAAAGTTGTTTAAGTTATTTGTCTAGAAATTTTAAAACATGTGACTTTTTAAGGTCAGTTTCTGGATATTTATTTTGCTCCTTTTGAATCAGCTATGTTTCCATGTTTCTTTGCATGTCTTATGATCTTTTGTTAAAACTGGGTGTTTGGAAAAACAGCCACTTTTCCTAATCTTTGCATGATGGTTCAGTGTGTGGAATGTCTTTCACTAATCTGCCCAGCATGAAGGATGAAGTCTTTTCAGGCCTTTTTTGAGAATGTATATCTGTGGACTTGCATATGCGCATTTTAATACCAATCTCGCATACACACACCTGCTTATACATGTCTTAATTTCTCTAAGTCTCATCTCTGCTTCTTTGTTGGGCCTTAAATATTCTATCATATTCCTTTGCCTATAATCTCTTGCCCCCAGGTTTCCACGGGTCTATAGTCTTTCTACATTTTTCACATGCATGTGAGATGGGTATCTGCCACTACTTTCTGTGACTTCTAACCTGGAATTCAAACCACACTGGTATTCTCATCTGAACACTGAGTTAGGCAATACTGAAATCAGTTTGTTGCATATCTTGTGGATAGGGAAGAATGTAGCAAAAAAGTTCACACATTTCTTGTAACTTGAGGGAGAAATCAAGAAATAAGCTGCCTACATCCAGTTGTGTTGTGCCACCCTGGTACAAGAGCAAGCATAAATGCAATGAAATTTCCTATTGATTTGAATATGACTTTTTATGGATGTGCTTGACTGCTGTATATCCTTGATTTCCTTCCAAAGCTCCCCAAAAGCCTTTTAAATCAATCTATAATTGTTTACTTGATATTTACATAGAGGAC
>NW_011490221.1:0-537 GCF_000754665.1 Bison bison bison | reverse complement strand
AACTATGGGCAGAGGTTCATAACATTGTACAGGAGGCAGTGATAAAAACCATCCAAAAGAAAAAGAAATGCAAGAAGTCAAAGTGGTTGTCTGAGGATGCCTTACAAATAGCTGAGAAAAGAAGAGAAGTGAAAAGCAAGGGAGAAAGGGATAAATATAACCCAACTTAATGTAAAGTTCCTGAGAATAGCAAGGAAAGATAAGGAGGATTTCTTAAGTGAACAATGCAAGGAAACTGAGGAAAACAATACAGTGGGAAAGACAATACATATTTTCAAGAAAATTGGAGAGATCAACGGAATATTTCATGCAAGATAAAGGACAGAAACAGTAAGGACCTAACAGAATCAGAAGAGACTAAGAAGAGGTGGCAAGAATACACAAGAAAAAAAAAAAAGTTAAAGTGTTAGTCACTCAGTCATGTCCAACTTCTTGCCACCCCATGGATTGTAGTCCACCAGACTCCTCTCTTCAAGGAATTCTCCAGGCAAGAATACTGGAGTGAGCAGCCATTTCTGGCTCCAGGAGATCTTCTCC
>NW_011490220.1:15576-16093 GCF_000754665.1 Bison bison bison | reverse complement strand
TGTAACACCACTGTGAGGATTATAAGGTCTAGGAGAGAGGTAACAATACATGTTCAGCATGGGGCAGTTATTCCTCCAGAGCCCATGGCAGATATTGGAAATCCTTCATAACATTCTACCAGTGAGGCCAGTCACAGGCCCAGAACTGTCTTACATACACCACCAGGCATCCAGTACCAGTCATAGTATGTAGTTGTCATAAATTAGGTACTCAAGAAATCATAAGTGTTATTTCCTGCAAAAACCTACAAAATGCTGGTTACAACTGAAGGAACACAGAACTTGTCTTTCTTCTTCTTATCAAATACAAATGAAAGTCTCAGCATTTACAGTGTGTCAGAAAGCGAAGCTAAAGTGTTAGTTGCTCACTCATATGTGACTCTTGCGACCCCATGGACTACGGCCTACCAGGCTCCATTGTCCATGGGATTCTCCAGGCAAGAATACCTGAATGCACATGTTTTCACTGTGCTGAGAAATTCCCATGAGCATACTAGCATTGTATGAAAACCTTTAA
>NW_011490220.1:14659-15476 GCF_000754665.1 Bison bison bison | reverse complement strand
TCCATGGACGGAGGAGTCTGGTAGGCTACAGTCCATGGGGTCGCAAAGAGTCAGACACGACTGAGCGACTTCACTTCACTTCACTTCAGGCCATCAGTAATTTCTCCAGAGTCAGAGAGGGGATGTTGACAAGTCAATATGGGAGTTTAATCTACAGTGGGATAGAGGCAAAAGGTCATCCCAATTTGTGACATTAGCCATTAAGATTATCACCTAACTCACCTTGCTCTGACTCCATGCTCTATGATATGACCTGATTTTAATTATTTTCCCATATAAATTTTGTTATGGGGAGAAAAGTTACTAACCAGTTGACAGGAACTGTTCAATTCTGCTTTTCAGTTAATTCTCATTATAAGTCAATAAAATGGTGTTTGGCTTATACATCAAATTCTGTGATTTTAATAGCATCAATCCTCCCTAATCACCTCTGAGCACACTGGAACGAAATAAGATTCTCACCATGCAAAGTCAGCATTCCCAGTGTGAACTATAGTAAACCAACCGAAGATTGTCCTCCCTGGGAGCCTTGCCTCAACAGTCTCCTGTTTCTCTCTCATTTGTCTACAACTCAAATAACATTTCTAATAACGTATGGTTTTCACTTCCTGCACTTATTTCCACTCATACCCAGCATCATGGTATCTGGCATAAGTAATTGTTTCTTATAATACCATGTAGTTCAGTTTAACCATCAGAATATACTGTCCTGGATGAAGACACAACAGATAACTGTAGACGTGAGCCCCTGGCACACACCTTTAAAGAGATAAGAGTGTATGATTGACTTAATTCTCACTACCTCCATTCTGTCCAT
>NW_011490220.1:14029-14559 GCF_000754665.1 Bison bison bison | reverse complement strand
TATCATTGTGTACTCTTTATGTACATGTACTTTTTACAAATAAAAAATGTTACTTTATTTTATGCAGACCCCCCAGGTGGTACACATGGTAAAGGACCTGCCTGCCAATGCAGGAGATGCAAGAGACGCGGGTTCGATCGCTGGGTTGGGAAGATCCCTTAGAGTAGGAAAAGGCAACCCACTCCAGTAATCTTGCCTGGAAGATTCCATGGACAGGGGAGACTGGGAAGCTACAGTCCATGGGTTGAAAAGAGTCAGAGACAAGTGAAGCAACTTGGCACATACACATTTTATTTAATGAAGAAGTCTTTTCCTCTGCAGCAACATTACCTGCTTAAACCTAGGCTATGAACTTCAGTTCACCCGCTACTTCAAGAAGCCACTTCTTGAGAAATTCTCAATCAAGGACCTTTGTATTCTATGTGACGCTATCCAACAGCCAGACTGCGTGCATGAATGGGACAACGTTTAACAGCCTACTAACTAGCAACCATTTGTTTACCACATCAACATGTTGTTATAGTGATATC
>NW_011490220.1:10437-11943 GCF_000754665.1 Bison bison bison | reverse complement strand
TATCTGCCATTGTCATAGGAAAATCAAAATTAAAACAATTTGATTACATCTGACAGTAGTTAGTTGGACATTTAAATTTGAGTTCTGCCCCCACTATATCAACCTCAGGGAATTTAAAATTAAACAGTCTCTCACTAAGGATCACTTTTGGGAAGATAGTCATGTTCTCTTTTACATTAACCATGAGGTTAGCAAGAACTGCAGTCTGTTGCCATTTCCTCATCCAGTGAATCTTTCTAACCTAGGGATCGAACCCATATCTCCTGCGTCTCCAGCAATGCAGGTGGATTCTATACCTTGAGCCATCAGTGGATGATCTCCTAGAATAAGTATGGCAACATACTCTGGTATTTTTGCTTTGAAAATTCTATGGACATAGGAGCCTGCAGGCACAATCCATGGGTTTGCAAAGATTTGGACACTACTGAACACACACACAGTAGCAAGAACTATCAAACATCATGGTCCCTTAGTAATTCATGATAAGTCTAATATGTATGTATCCTTTATTACATGTGTTTTGAATCTGTGTCTCTAATACTTCATGGGGGCAATGGATATATTTGCTTACTATTGGCCATTTATTTCAGAATTACCCTTACTACCATTGGCTTCATCTAGGTATAATTTAAAGACATTCCCCTTCCCATTCACAGTTCCAGGATATGAAAGAGTCTGACCTGATGCTTATCACTTTACACATGATTTTAGAGGCTTCAAATAGTAATGTTCACTGAGTGCTTACCATGTACCAAGTACAAGATTTATTGGTGCAATCCTCACAGGAGCACTATTAGTATCTGCATTTTACAGGTGAAAACAAACTCATAAAGTTTACGTAAAGACTGAAGCTAATAAGTCATGGAGCCAGGATTCATCTCTAGATCATCTAACAGAAAGGGACATCTAATTGACCAATATGCTACCTGTCCCTCCCACATTAATGTCCCAGGCTGAAAAGTCTTAGTCTCTTATGCAGACCAGTAATTTCTTTAGCAGACCATTTCCAAATATTCTCTATTCCCAATCCGTCTTCATTGAAAAATAATTATTCCAAAGTTACCCAGAAATTCTTGTGTGGATACAAAATAAATTTAAACAGCATATTCTTTTTTGTTATTAAAGCTTTTAAAAATAATATCCAGTAATTTTGGGGCCTTTTGGAGACTCATCAGTATCTTGAGGAAAGATTCATTGAAGACTTTTCTCTGAAGGCTGCTATTCTCTTTCCTGATTGATGACACAAATCCCACTACCCTACAAATGTAGTTGGAACATTTTAATGAATAGGTGTACTTTAATTAATTTTAAAAAAAGATGTCCTTTTCATCAGAGGGGACTGGAATGCAAAAGAAGGAAGTCAAGGGATACCTGAAGTAATAGGCAATTTTGGGCTTAGAGTACAAAATTCAGCATGGCAAAGGCTAACAGAGTTTTGCCAAGGGAACACACTGGTCATAGCAAACACCTGCTTCTAACACCACAAGAGAAGACTCTACACAAGGA
>NW_011490220.1:9664-10337 GCF_000754665.1 Bison bison bison | reverse complement strand
GAAGACAAAGCTTTCCTAAGTGAACAATGCAAAGAAATTGAGGAAAACGATAGAATGGGAAAGAATAGAGATCACTTCAAGAAAATTAGGAACATTTCATGCAAAGATGGGCACAGGAAAGGACAGAAATGGTACGGACCTAAGAGAAGCAGAAGAGGTGGCAAGAATACAAAGAAGAACTATACAAAAAAGATCTTAATGACCCAGGTAACCATGATGGTATGATCACTCACCTAGAGCCAGACAGAGTGCAAAGTCAAGTGGGCCTTAGGAAGCATCACTACAAACAAAGCTAGTGGAGGTGATGGAATTGCAGCTGAGCTATTTCAAATCCTAAAAGATGATGCTGTTAAAGCCCTGCACCCAGTATGCCTGCAAATTTGGAAAACTCAGCAGTAGCCACAAGACTTAAAAAGCTTAGTTTTCATTTCAATTGCAAAGAAGGGCAATGCCAAACAACGTTCAAACTACCGCACAATTACACTATTTCACATGCTAGCAAAGTAATACTTAAAATTCTTCAAGCTAGGCTCAACATTACATAAACCAAGAATTCCCAGATGTTAAAAATGGATTTGTAAAAGGCAGAGGAACCAGAGATCAAAATGCCAACATCCATTGGATCATAGGAAAAGCAAGAGAACTCCAGAAAAACATCTACTTCTGCTTCATT
>NW_011490220.1:8999-9564 GCF_000754665.1 Bison bison bison | reverse complement strand
AGCATGGCAAAGGCTAACAGAGTTTTGCCAAGGGAACACACTGGTCATTGCATACACCTGCTTCTAATAACACAAGAAATGACTGTACACAAGGACATCACCAGATGGTCAATATAGAAATTACATTGATTATATTCTTTGCAGTTGAAGATTGAGAAGCTCTACACAGTCAGCAAAAATGAGACTGGGAGCTGACTGTGGCTCAGATCATGAGCACCTTATTGAAAAATTCAGATTAAATTGAATAAAATAGGGAAAACCACTAGGCTATTCAGGTATGACCTAAACCAAATTGCAAGTGATTATACAGTGGAAGTGACAAATAAATTCAAGGGACTAGATCTGATAGACAGAGTGCCTGAAGAACTATGGACAGAGGTTTGTAATATTGTACAGGAGGTGGTAATTAAAACCATCCCAAGAAAACGAAATGCAAAAAGGCAAAATGGTTCTCTGAGGAGGCCTTACTAATAGCTGAGAAAAGAAGAGAAGCTAAAGGCAAAGGAGAAAAGGAAAGATATACCCATTTGAATGCAGAGTTCCAAAGAAAAGCAAGGAGAGAAAA
>NW_011490220.1:4552-6553 GCF_000754665.1 Bison bison bison | reverse complement strand
CTGTGCTCAGTGTTTTGTTAATGATACTCAATTAATTTCATATTCATAAAAAATAGAATATCCATTTCCGCCATTTAATGCTACTACATTATGGGGCAGGTGTTATTATTCAATTTAAAGATGATGATATGAAAGTTCAGAACACTTAACTTATCCATCCTATAGTCACACACAGCTAGTAAGTGGCAGGGCTAGGATTTGAAGCTAGTATTTGCTAATGGCAGAGTTGATTTTTGATAGAGGAGGGAAATTGTCTTAAGTCACACCCTTCATGACCAGCCTAACTGACCCTATTACACCTCCCAAAGCCACTCAGTAGAGTAAGGCCATTCTAGTAACTGGTATTCACATAGCCACTGGCTGAAATGTATCTTCTGGATAACAGTCTATAAAAGAAGCACAAAACAAATCAATGCCTTCCAGAACTTTGTGATTTAATTTGTGTTTTTAAAATGCCAAGGGACAACAAGGACTTTAAAGTTTTCTGATGGTTGTTCCCTGCCACTCTCCAGAATATCAAAATTAAAATAAGAGTTTGATTACTTTTGGCAGTAGTTTTCTGGCCATTTAAACGAGTTCTATTCCCACTATGTCAACCTTAGGGAGTTTTCAGTTAAACAATCTGTCTCTAAGGAGCATTTGTGGGAAGATAGCCATGTTTTCTTTTACATTAACCATGAGGTTAGCAAGAGCTGGAGTGTGTTGCCATTTCCTCTTCCAGGAGATCTTCCCCACCCAGGGATCAAATCCCTGTCTCTTGAGTCTTCTGCTGAGCCATCCAGGAAAGATCCGGAGAAGGAAATGGCAACTCACGCCATTATTCTTACCTGGAAAACTTCATGGAGAGAGGAGCCTGGCAGGCTACAGTCTATGGGGATTTGTAGCTTTTGCGGCTACAGTCCACAAAGAGTTGGACACTACTGAGCCCACACACACTAGCAAGAACTATCAAACATCATGTTCCTTTACTAACCCATGATAAGTCTATCATGTATATATTCTTTATTAAATATGTTTTCAGTCTCAAATGCTTCATGGGGGCAATGGATACCATTGGCTTATTGTCATTTATTTCAGAATTTGCCTCACTTCCATTAGCTTCATCAAGGTATAATTTAAAGGTATTCCTTTCCCCATTCAATTTTCCGGGATATGGAAGAGTCTGTCTTGATACTGATCACTTCACAGATGATTTTAGAGCCTTCAAATAATAACAGTAGTCACTGGGTGCTTACTATGTGCTGAGCAAAAGATGTGGGGGCATAACCCTTACAGTAGCACTATCAATATTTGCATTTTAGCAGGTGAAAACAAGTAAACTCATAAGGTTTAACTTATTTGTCCAAGATTGAAGCTAATAAGTCATGGAGTCAGGATTCATCTCCAGATCTATCTAACAGAAAAGGACATCTACTTGACCATTATGCTACCTGTCCCTCAAACACTGACATCCCAGTCTGAAAAGTCTTAGTCTTTTATGCAGGCCAGTAATCTCTTCAGCACACCCTTTCCAAATCTTTTCTATCCCCCCTCTGTCTTCAGTGAAAAATAATTATGCCACAATTACCCAGAATTCCTTGAGTAGACACAAAAAAATCTGAATAGCATTTTCTCTTTTGTTACTAAAGCTTTTAAAAATAATATCCAGTAACTTTTGACCTTTTGGAGTTTCATAGGTACCATGATTAAAGAGTCATTCTAGTCCTTTCCCTGAAGGCTTCTATTCTCTTTCCTGAGATGTAATTGATGACACAAATCCCATTACCTTAAAATGTAGTTGGAATGTTTAATAAATAGTTATCCTTAACACTGGGCTTCCCAGTGGGCACTAGATGTAAAGAGCATGCACAACACTGAAGCTCATCTTTCTTCCCTCTCACAAGTTTTTCTTATTGTTTTTTAATCCAATGACTTTAATTATGATACTAGTAAGTAAGTGTTAGTAGCTCAGTCATGCCTGACTCTTTGCGACCCCATGGACTGCAGCCCACCAGGCTCCTC
>NW_011490220.1:0-555 GCF_000754665.1 Bison bison bison | reverse complement strand
CTTCATTTACCTCCCATAGAAATGTTGGAATCCCTCAGGGCCTGAATCAAATTGGCAAGTACAATCAAGAAGCAATAGAGTCTGTCTTTGCGATTTCTTCTTGACTCCATGTAATGCTCTATATTCAACCCTAGTGATACATTGTCTGCCTAATGGCAGATCACTTTGCCTTCCATCCAGCATCCAGATCCATGCCTTTCTAGAAAGCTTTCCCACTGTTTCTAGGCCATCTTCTTTGTTGGACTGAGAGGGAAGAACAGTGTGCAAATGGGTCATGTATTGAGGGCCCCATGTTATTGGACATGTATTCCAGGGACAATATTATTCTAGAAGGGCACTGAGGAGAATCATTCAGACATGTGATGTGGCTGCCAGCAGAGAGTAGGCAAAGGAGGCAAGGTAGGTGATGGAGGAGACTGGGAAACATGACATTAAGAGGAATGTTAAATAGGCCCATTGAGCATGAAGGCTGCTGAGGCTCCTTAATAGTGCTGTGCACATTAGGAAGGGAAACTGGGAAACTGAAAGGGAATATTGGAGAGAGTGTTCATGACA
>NW_011490219.1:4901-5317 GCF_000754665.1 Bison bison bison | reverse complement strand
TGTTAGACCTTAAACCATAAAGCTCCTAGAAGAAGACGTAGGCAGTATGCTCTTTGACATAGGTCTTAGCAATAGTTTTTTTGACATGTCTCCTCAGGCAAGAGCAACAAAAGCAAAAATAAACAAATGGGAGTTCATCAAACTAAAAAGCTTTTACACATCAAGGGAAACCGTCAACAAAAGAAAAAGGCAACCTGCTGAGTGGGAGAAGATATGAGCAAGTGATATACATCGGAAAACAGGTAGATACACAAAATAGCTAAAGGACTCATAGAATGTATTGGGAAAAACACCCAAAACCTGATTTTAAAATGGGGCAAAGCACTGAATAGACATTTCTGCAAAGGAGAGATACAGATGGCTAATAGACATATGAAAAGATGCTCAACATCTCCTCCTCAGGGATTAGAAAATCA
>NW_011490219.1:0-415 GCF_000754665.1 Bison bison bison | reverse complement strand
CAACAATGAATAAATAAATAAGAAGAAAGAAAACCGGGCCAAGCTTACTGTATGTTCATTTGAAAAATCCAATGGTAGATACAGAAGCAGGTGCATCTCTCTATATCCTTTGAATGATCATATCTTGAGTGAAGCTAACAAAAATTACATCACAGGCTATGTTAAAACTTTAGATCAGCTTCCCAGGCACTGCTCTTTTCTAGAGAGCTACTTTTCTCAGAGAACTGTTACCTAGGAACTTTAGTCACCGGAAGTGAGGCCTCCACCACATTCCAGGGCAGAAAGCAAAAGACGTTAGGAAGACACGGTTCAAATCCTATGAGTTTATGAGTTGCCTGTGACCACTGGCTAGGATGACCACACATCCCAGAAAGAGTCTCTTCACATTTCAGTAACTGAAACCTGTATTTCAACC
>NW_011490218.1:5050-5463 GCF_000754665.1 Bison bison bison | reverse complement strand
CCACGGCCACCCAAGGACCTTCTTGGGCTTCCCTGGTGGCTCAGATGGTAAAGAATCCGCCTGCCGATGCAGGAGACCTGAGTTCGATGCCTGGGTGGGGAAGATCCCCTGGAGGAGGGCATGGCAACCCACTCCAGTATCCTTGCCTGGAGAATCCCAAGGACAGAGGAGCCTGGCGGGCTACAGTCCATGGGGTCACAGAGTCAGACAGGACTGAGCGACTAAGCACAGCAGAGAGGACCCCCTGCTCGCTTTCAGTCCTGGATGCTAAGGCTCTAGTCCCACTTAGCTGAGGACACATGTCAGCAGCTCCAGGTGCCCAGTTGCGCTGAGGCTAAGGAGACAGGGGCAGGGGAGGGAGGCCTTGAGGGGGCCCACAGACAGCTTTTTTTGTGGGGGGGGGGCCGGGAACC
>NW_011490218.1:0-714 GCF_000754665.1 Bison bison bison | reverse complement strand
CCTGGTTCGATCCCTGGCTTGGGAAGATCCCCTGGAGGAGGGCATGGCAACCTACTCCAGTATTCTTGCCTGCAGAAGCCCTTGGACAGAGGAGCCTGGCGGGGCTACAGTCCATGGGGTTGTGCAGAGTCCGAGATGACAGTGTGACTTTCACTTTCTTTCACTTTTCTAGGGGTAGCCAGGTCTACCTTTCTTTTCTTCCTTTTTTCCCCCTCTTGTCCACGGGTTTCCCCTCCCCGCTTGTTGTGTGAACATCAGACAGCTCTGTGTCTTAGCAAAAGGTCAAGGGCGGTGGGGCAGAGTCGCTTGACACCATGTACCCAAAGCGTTGAGGTTCCCAGGTTGAGTTGGGGCGATGGGCTTTGCACATGCTGTGTGAGGTTGGGTTGAGGAGAGTGTGGTGGTGGCTGGGCACCCTTGCTGGGCTTGTCTACCTCGAAAATGTGCATTTCTGTCTTTTTTTTTTTGTCTGTTTGTTTGCCTTATTCAACCCAGGCGTGCCCAGACAGAACTTGCTACCTAGGTCCCCAAAGCCCAGCCGGTCCACTTTCTAAGCCAGCTTAACAGCTTTTCGGTCTTGCTGACTGTTTTCCCTTACTCCTCCATTTGGGTACATTTCTGTAAGAAAAAAAATTTTTCCCCTTCCATGTAAGGGAATACATTCTACCTTTGCACTGACCTGAAATGTAGACTCATTTACAACATCTGAAACTC
>NW_011490217.1:13114-14682 GCF_000754665.1 Bison bison bison | reverse complement strand
CATTTACATTTAAGGTAATTATTGATAAGTATGATCCTGTTGCCATTTACTTTATTGTTTTGGGTTCGAGTTTATACACCCTTTTTGATTCTCCTGCCTAGAGAATAACCTTTAGCATTTGTTGGAGAGCTGGTTTGGTGGTGCTGAATTCTCTCAGCTTTTGCTTGTCTGTAAAGCGTTTGATTTCTCCTTCATATTTGAACATGATCCTTGCTGGGTACAGTAATCTGGGCTGTAGGTTATTTTCTTTCATCACTTTAAGTATTTTCTGCCATTCCCTTCTGGCCTGAAGAGTTTCTATTGAAAGATCAGCTGTTATCCTTATGGGAATCCCCTTGTCTGTTATTTGTTGTTTTTCCCTTGCTGCTTTTAATATTTGTTCTTTGTGTTTGTTCTTTGTTACTTTGATTAATATGTGACTTGGGGTGTTTCTCCTTGGGTTTATCCTTTTTGGGACTCTCTGGGTTTCTTGGACTGGGGTGATAATTTCCTTTCCCATTTTAGGGATGTTTTCAACTATTATCTCCTCAAGTATTTTCTCATGGTCTTTCTTTTTGTCTTCTTCTGGGACTCCTATGATTCGAATGTTGGGGCATTTAATATTGTCCTGGAGGTCTCTGAGATTGTCTTCATTTCTATTATGTCGTTTTTCTTTTTTCCTCTCTGATTCATTTATTTCTACCATTCTATCTTCTACTTCACTAATCCTATCTTCTGCCTCTATTATTCTACTATTTGTTGCCTCCAGAGTATTTTTGATCTCATTTATTGCATTATTCATTATATATTGAGTCTTTTTTATTTCTTCTAGGTCCTTGTTAAACCTTTCTTGCATCTTCTCAATCCTTGTCTCCAGGCTATTTTTCTGTGATTCCATTTTGATGTCAAGATTTTTAATCATTTTCAGTATCATTACTCAGAATTCTTTATCAGGTAGATTCCCTATCTCTTCCTCTTCTCTTTGGTTTGGTGGGCATTTATCCTGTTTCTTTACCTGCTGGATATTCCTCTGTCTCTTCATCTTGTTTATATTGCTGAGTTTGGGGTGGCCTATCTGTATTCTGGCAGTTTGTGGAGTTCTCTTTATTGTGGAGTTTCCTTGCTATGGGTGGGGTTGTATGGGTGGCTTGTCAAGGTTTTTTTGTTAGGGAAGCTTGTGTCGGTGTTCTGGTGGGTGGAGCTTGATTTCTTCTCTCTGGAATGCAATGAAGTGTCCAGTAATGAGTTGTCAATGGTTTGGGAGTAACTTTCGGCAGCCTGTATATTGAAGCTCAGGATTGTGTTCCTGTGTTGCTGGAGAATTTGCATGGTATGTCTTGCTCTGGAACTTGGCCCTTGGGTGGTGCTTGGTTTCAGTGTAGGTATGGAGGCATTTGACGAGCTCCTGTTGATTAATGTTCCCTGGAGTCAGGAGTTCTCTGGTGTTTTCAGGATTTGGACTTAAGCCTCCTGCTTCTGGTTTTCAGGCTTATTTTTACAGTAATCTCAAGACTTCTCCTTCTATACAGCACTGTTGATAAAACATCTAGGTTAAAGATGAAAATTTTCTCCACAGTGAGGGACACCCA
>NW_011490217.1:10616-10922 GCF_000754665.1 Bison bison bison | reverse complement strand
CTAATGGCAGTTGCCACTGAGTGGCCAAAAGTTCTACTTTGTGGAGCATGTGATATACCACCCACCCACCTACTCCTCATCCTTTACAGGACATTCAAAGTATCTTGGGAGAAAATGATGATCTGGGGTTCTTGCAGGGTAGCTATGGCTATTCATTATGCATTTTCTAAGGAAGTTTGGAAAGGCGTTATGTTAACCTGTGCTATTTGAAAATATGAACAGGTCTATATAATGAAGTAAGGTAAGTATGGACTATGTTGGCAAACAATAAAAGTATCAGCAATTAAATAGCATTTCTTTGAAATG
>NW_011490217.1:8824-10516 GCF_000754665.1 Bison bison bison | reverse complement strand
ACTCTCTAAATTCTTTCACAAATAAAAATACTTATGATTTACCATGGGCTTCCCTGGAGGCTCAGACAGTAAAGAATCTGCCTGCAATGCAGGAGACCCAGGTTAGATCCCTGGGTTGGGAAGATCCCCTGGGAAACGGAACGGCCTACCACTCCAGTATTCTTGCTTGGATAATTCCATTGACAGAGGAGCCTGCTAGGCTACAGTTCATGTGGTCTCAAAGAGTCAGACACAACTGACTGACTAACATTTTCACTCACTTTCACATGATTTGCCTAATGTTTCCATTTTCACATCACAGAGATAATTTATTGTTTCAGGAATGTGTTAATTACATACTATACAGATTTGCATTTACAATTCAACCAATGTGCCAACAATCTTACCCAGTCAGCTTTGAAAATGTAGCTTGTAACATACCTCAGAAACTGAAGAGTACTGCTGATTTGGAATCATTATTCCCAACTATTGGCTATAGGAGCAGGAGAATAGATTTAATGCATTCTGCAACATGCCACTACCAATGGGAAAAAAATCCTGCTTCTCTAAATTTTTATTTAGTCTAGCTTGAAATAGCCTAAAATTAGCAGATTTAATATTTCATTGCAAAAACACTAATTCTAGATTTGTTTTCAAAGTATCTTTCATTAAAAAATACTTTTTGAGTGATAGTTTTCAAAGGTGTAAAAGACTGGATATCCTATGGTTTTAATCCATTCTATAGCACAAAAAGTTTCAAAAATCTAAAAGATAAGATAAAAAGAAATATTTGAGAGAAATTTAAAATGACAAATAAAGAGACAGTTCTAGAGTTCCTAAGGTATAAACGTCATCACTATCATCATTCTATTTATATATGGAGCTTAGGCAAATTCAGTCCTAACAGAATACTATATGAACAAACACATTACAAAACTCTATTGTTTGTATAGAAATCTCTATACACTTTGACATGTATCTCTTTCTGAAATGATAGAAAGTATCTTTTTCCAAAATGACATTCAAACAAAACAGATCAACAATGGAAGATATCTAGTGTATAAGAAGTGAGACTTTTCACTGATAGAACTAGTTTTCATTCAATAATCTTAAACTTCTAGTTTTACTTTTCTCCTCTCCCATTGTCTGATGCATCTTTATTTAGTATTTCTCTTAATTGTTTATGATATTTCTATTTTCTTTATATTTCCTCCCAGACCAAAGAATAAGTGGTTTTGATTTTAAAAACAATCAGCATATAACAGAAAAGGGATATTGGAGACTACATAAAATGTTTCCAAATAATTGAGTTTTTTTCTCCAAGAGGTACAGTATGAAATAAACACATAAAGGGGCAGACTATGTGTAGTCTTGGTTATAAAGTGATAATGGTATTACAGTATCTAAGGAAAGGATTTGCCAATCAAAGAGGATTAGTGTGAAATGGTACCTCATTGTGGTTTTGATTTGTATTTCTCTGACAATGAGTGATGTTGAGCAGCTTTTCATGTGTTTGTTAGCCATCTGTATGTCTTCTTTGGAGAAATGTCTGTTTAGTTCTTTGGCCCATTTTTTGATTGGGTTGTTTATTTTTCTGGAATTGAGCTTCAGGAGTTGCTTGTATATTTTTGAGATTAGTTGTTTGTCAGTTGCTTCATTTGCTATTATTTTCTCCCATTCTGAAGGCTGTCTTTTCACCTTGCTTATAGTTTC
>NW_011490217.1:5439-7698 GCF_000754665.1 Bison bison bison | reverse complement strand
TGTATGCGAGACAGCAAAAGAGACACAGATGTATAGAACAGTCTTTTGGACTCTGTGGGAGAGGGAGAGGGCGGGATGATTTGGGAGAATGGTGTTGAAACATGCATGATATCATATATGAAATGAATCGCCAGTCCAAGTTCGATTCATGATACTGGTTGCTTGGGGCTGTTGCACTGGGACAACCCAGAGGGATGGTACAGGGAGGGAGGAGGAAGGGGTCTTCGGGATGGGGAACAAGTATATACTTGTGGCGGATTCATGTTGATGTATGGCAAAACAAATACAACATTGTAAAGTAATTAACCTCCAATTAAAATAAATAAATTTATATTTTAAAAAAGAAAAATAAAAAAGAAAACAAAGTGAGGATTGGTCTACAATATAAGTTTAAATTATTCAGAATTCAGTCAAATATTAAAATTTTTGTTGAGTACCTAGAAAGTGATCTATGCGCAAAATCTGTTTCAGTGAAGCTTATATTTTAATAGGAAGTGAAAGAAAGGTAAAAGAGAGAGAATATCAATGTAGTGGGTTAAATGTTACAATCAATATAAACCCACAGCACTGGGGGAGTAACAGAGGAAAAGCACTTAATCCAGCCAAGCACATGGCAGGAGAGGAGTCTTGAAGAATATGACAGCTGAGACACATGTACTGGATCTTAAAGGAAGAGTTAGAATAATTCAGAATACCTAGTTAGAATAATTGAACAAAAAGGGTGGGAATAGGAGCAGATGGAAGGCTTCTTGGTAGAAGGTTCAGAAACAGCATGATGTGGGCATAGAAGTACACCTGATTCAGTGCTACTAGAGCAACAGGAGGGAGAATGGAGATAATCAGAGGCCAGATCATGAAGGCCATGGAAGCCAGCTTGGACTTTGTCCTTTGCCAGTTTATTACACTGGGGTTTTCCAAGTTGTGTTAAAAAGTATGCCAAGGCATGGGACAAAGCTTATGAGACATCAATTTTAACTTGATGGTATATAATTTGAAACAATATTTCTACAATAAAGGAAACATGTATTATCATTTAGAATTCAAAATGGCCAGTGAATAAGTTTAGGATAAAATATAAGACTTTAAAGAATTTTCAAATTTGTAGTCCTTGTCACCACCACCCTCCGCCCTTCCTTGCTTTTAGAGTTCTTGTGAGAGGTCATCTTTCTTGAATAACACTTCATAAGAAAAGTTTTAGAACCACAGTTCTAAATTATGGGCAGCCATTGAAGGATTTTAAGCAGAAGAATGATAAGGTGAGGTTTGGTTTTAGATTACCATAGCAATTGTGTGAAAGATGGAAGGGAGGGTGGAGCATGGCAGGACAATAGCTTAGGAAGCTATTACAACAGTGCTGATAAAAGGTTAGGGGCTTCCTAGCTAGTGGTAAAGAATCCTTGTGCCAAAGCTAGAGATGTAGAGATGGGGGTTTGACCCCTGGGTCAGGAAGGTGTCCTGGAGGGTTTGGCAGCCCACTCCAGTGTTCTTGCCTGGAGAATACCATGGACAGAGGAGCCTGGTGGGTTATAGTCCATGGGATCGCAAAGAGTTGGACACAACTGAGTGTCTGAGTAGAGATCAGTGGTTAAACTAGGACCATGGTGGATGGAGAGAAGTGACAGAGACCAGAAAGATTTGATAGAGAAAATTGGCAAAATTTATTGACTAGATATCAGAAGTTTGGAAGAGGAGAAATCTAGAAAATGTTCCAGTTTCTGCCTTTAATATATCTGAGTAGGTAGGTCATAATGAGTAGAATATCTGTCCTTAAGGGAGAGATAATAACTTCATGTTGGACATGGTGAGTGTGGGGTGTTTGGTGAGATATCTAGGTCAGAACTTTGACCCAAATGGGTTACTATATATGGGAATATGAACTCCTCCGCCCTCAGCATGGCTGGGTTTTCCGGGGCAGCTAAAGTCCCCAGATTGTCAGGGTACAAACCTCAGGCATGCACTACCTTATGTATTAAGTCCAATGTGTTGTTATAATTATTTCCATTTTCTGTTTTCACCATGCCATGAAAAATTTGGGAAGCATCAGTTGAGTTGATGATGCCCCACTGGCAAAAGAATATGTAAGTGTGAAACTTAGAAGAGCTAACAGGGATGGAGATATAGATTTCGGCATCATTCACACAAAGATACTAGTTAAAGCCAGAAAAGTAGGTAAAGTAAAGACATGCACAAGATAGAGTCCATAAATGACTGGTAAGAGAGGTCCAGTGGGTTGAATTCAGGGTATTTCCATTGTGCAAA
>NW_011490217.1:4912-5339 GCF_000754665.1 Bison bison bison | reverse complement strand
AACCTAGATGTCCATCCGCAGATGAATGGATAAGAAAGCTGTGGTACATATACACAATGGAGTATTACTTAGCCATTAAAAAGAATACATTTTAATCACTTCTAATGAGGTGGATGAAACTGGAGCCTATTATACAGACTGAAGTAAGCCAGAAAGAAAAACACCAATACAGTATACTAATGCAGATGGTGACTGCAGCCATGAAATTAAAAGACGCTTACTCCTTGGAAGGAATGTTATGACCAACCTGGATAACATATTAAAAAGCAGAGACATTACTTTGCCAACAAAGGTCCATCTAGTCAAGGCTATGGTTTTTCCAGTACTCAGGTATGGATGTGAGAGTTGGACTGTGAAAAAAGCTGAGCACCAAAGAATTGATGCTTTTGAACTGTAGTGTTGGAGAAGACTCTTGAGAGTCCATTGG
>NW_011490217.1:1562-2564 GCF_000754665.1 Bison bison bison | reverse complement strand
CAAGATGACATCATATCTAGCAAAAATAGACTGATTTATTGAAACGGTGTTGCTAAGTCTTACTGAGATGGGGTAAGTAACACATATAGGTTTGCCCATAATTGCTATTGAAAGAAAATATATTGATAATAATGGGTGTATATATTAAATTTGACTGTGATTATACCTTATGTCAAATAAAGTTTTCTGGTTCTCTTTAGATGTTACTGCCATTTTTGTTGCATTCTTGTATCAGGAGCCCCAAATGTTACTATCTGAACATAGGTCAGCTTATATACTAATAGCCAGCTAAGAGGCAAGATTTGGGGGTCACAGATCTAAGAAATCTGTGCATTGAAACTCTGTTGGGCTCTGACAAAACATGCTTGATGACATGGGTATGAAGAGTTTATCAGAAATTTAAGCTTCATTTTGAGATGATTTCTCATTTCTCTAACAATCGGGGCCTATTGAAATTGGGACCTTGGACTATGAGGTTTGAGAGCTAGCAGAAGAACAAGAGTTGTTCAAGGTACACTGCCATGGAGGAAAAATCAATAACTACAATCAGCTAACATCCATTGGATCATAGAGAAAGCAAGAGAGTTCCAGAAAAACAACTACTGCTTTATTGACTATGCCAAAGTCTTTGACTGTTTGGGCTACAACAAACTGTGGAAAATTCTTCAAGAGATGGGAATACCAGACCACCTCACCTGCCTCCTGAGGAATCTGTATGCAGGTCAAGATGCAACAGAACTGGACATGGAACAACTGACTGGTTCCAAATTGGGAAAGGAGTACGAAAAGGATATATATTGTTACCCTGCTTGTTTAACTTATAGCAGATTGCATCATGCAAAATGCCAGGCTCACTGAAGCACAAGCTGGAATCAAGATTGCTGGGAGAAATGTCATTAACCTCAGATATGCAGAT
This sequence comes from Bison bison bison, assembly GCF_000754665.1. Classification (NCBI taxonomy): domain Eukaryota; kingdom Metazoa; phylum Chordata; class Mammalia; order Artiodactyla; family Bovidae; genus Bison; species Bison bison. The sequence continues at coordinate 1,648 of NW_011490217.1, read as the reverse complement.
GACACCACTTTTATGGCAGAAAGAGAAGAGGAACTGAAGAGCCTCTTGATGAAAATGAACAAGGAGAGTGAAAAAGCTGGTTTAAA
>NW_011490217.1:695-1462 GCF_000754665.1 Bison bison bison | reverse complement strand
AGTCGCCTCCCTTCCCCACCTCCCGCCTTTTACAATTTTCAATTTCCTTTGAATCCAGACCTGCCTTATACTGCCATCTCCTGGAAGTGTCTGGTCTTGAACAACTTTTTGATTTATTTAGTATTATAACATTTTGCTGGTCAGTGGCTTTGCTATCTGCAAAGAGTCGAACATAACTGATATAACTTAGCATGCATGCACGGCTTGCTATCAGAGATCAATATCTACATGTTAGTTTTCATCTTACCAATATCCCTTCTTTTAGGTAACACTCTGAGTAATCACTGGACAATAAACATGCAAGTTTCCTAGGGCAATTCATGACTTAATCCTAGGGCAGTAGGATTAACAAAGACATTGCTAAATGAAAATGTCCAATAAAGATTGAGCTTTTTTTCTACAGCAATTTCAGTTAGTTATAAGACTGAATGAGATAAATGTAATTTCATATATTATCAAGTTGTGATATGCTAGAAAATTTCCTTAGAAGATCGTGTGGAGAGGACAATGAAAATGGGAAACTAAATATTCATCCCATTAGGAATTGTTTTCAAATGATGATCCATAGCAGTATGGCAAAGAAGAATATCAAGACTTGGAGTCAAGAGACTGCAATTCTAGGTCTTATTTTAATAGCTGTGTAACCCAATACAAGCCAATTCCTCTTTCTGAACTCAGCTTCTACATATTGTAAAACAAAGGAGTGGAACTAAGTGATCATAAGTTCATTATAGGATTTCATATTCTGTGGTTTTATGAAAGGCCAA
>NW_011490217.1:0-595 GCF_000754665.1 Bison bison bison | reverse complement strand
CTCCAGGAGTTGGTGATGGACAGGGAAGCCTGGCATGCTGCAGTCCATGGGGTTGCAAAGGGTCAGAAATAACTGAGGGACTGAACTGAACAATCGGCCAGTTGCAGAAGTTAGAGGAGTCACGACTGTGAGTACAGGCAATTGTCATTTCATGAAACTTGATTGTGAAGGGAGAGGGAATCCCGATTTTTGGATACAATAAGCAATGCCTCATTTTTTAGAGTCATCAAACCCTGAGACGTTTGCAGCTATCCAACCCCACAGTGTAACATGGGCCGAAGACCAATAAATCTGTGTAACATCATCTAACTGAGAACCAGAACAATCAGAGGGCAACATTGAGAAGCTGTGTGCTCTATGTTAAGGGGCTGATCTGCATCCAATACAAGATCTATATAGTTGCAGGTAACAGCAAGTAGATACATCATGATCTCAATTTCAGTGAGCTCACAGTCCAATTTTATTACTGTATCACTCTTTAGTACCATTACTTACAGTCAGACAGACCTTCCTGATATGTCTTACTGCTTTAAAGCCATTTGTTTTCTTCTACCTAAAATATCTTTTTTGTTTCATCAGATTCTAGCTAACTTCT
>NW_011490216.1:7530-13888 GCF_000754665.1 Bison bison bison | reverse complement strand
CACAGGCGTAGAGCCAGGCGGGGTCTTCCCCTATGAGGGATCAAACCCATGTCCCCTGCATTGGCAGGCAGATTCTTAGCCACTGGACCACCAAGGAAGCCCTATGGTCATTTCTGACCAGACAGTTTTATGAAATATTGAATGAGTCAGGCAATGGTGTCCAATATTGTGATGTAGGGGAGATGGAAGGGTGGAAAAAAATGAAACCCATTTGTTTTTTTTTTTTTCTCTCCCTAGACTGCTAACCAGTGACTTTATTACTGAGGAAAAGCAGAAGACATCCATTTCCATAGGCGTCAACTGGGCACCCACTTCTAGAAGCATTTGCTCAGAGTCCTACTGGAAATTTCCTCCATCAATATGGCTGAGGACCAGACATTTTTTCAGGGTTGTGAAAACATCAAAGACAGCCCTGGGGCAGAGTCACTGGCGTCCGTGCCACCCCAAGACACACTCATGGAAAACTCAGATTGTGACCAGGAAAACTGGCACATCCGGTTCAGAACATTTAGCAGCTCAGAGGAGTCAGACCCCGTCAAGGATCTGAGGAGACTCCGTGAACTCTGCCATCTGTGGCTGAGGCCGGATCTTCACACCAAGGAGCAGATGATGGACAGGCTGGTGCTGGAGCAGTTCATGATCTGCGTGCCCCTGGAGTGCCAGGTCCTGCTCAAAGAAAGTGGGGTGCAGAGTTGCAAAGCCCTGGAGGACGTGCTGAGAAATAAGCAGAAACCCAAGAACTGGGTGAGTAGGAGCTTAGTGATGGGTGTGGGACGAGGGGACACGTGCAAGCTGCAGGGATCACAAGATAGGACCTGCGGGTTTGGCTCTGTATCAGTGGTTCCCAAACAGGTGAGAGAAGTTCACAGTTGGGCAATTTGGGAGATACTTTTGGCTGTCTCACTCAAAGGACGTAGATCTTTTACACCAAACGCAGCTTCTATTGTCAATGCCATTGGATGCCTGAAAGCTACATTCCAGGTCTTATAGAGACTGATCTTGATTGATTTCTCCCTTCACAGACCATAGTCTGCAAAGAAGGGCAGAAATATCTTGTGCGTGATCCCGACATTGAGATGGTTGAAGCCAAGGCCGGTGACATGGACAATGAGAGAGTCCCGTGCGAGGAGCCCCAACTCCCCTCAAGGGTCATACCTCCAGAGGATGGCCAGGAAGGAAGCCAAGAGCTGCAGAATCTGCCAGGAGCCACAAACCTATCTAGGGAGCAGGTGAGAGAGTGGAAGCAGGTAGAAGAGAGTCAGGTGGGTGTGGCTGCTGGAGTAATGGGGAGATTTGGCAAAGGACAGGAATGGACCCATTGCTTCCAGGAATTCCCGTGGTGCATTCAGTTCCTAGGCGTTTTTTCTAATCAGTGTGAGAATGAAGATAATCCATCTCTGTCCCTCTGCTATGCAAGCTTCTAGTCTTAGGAGTGGGGAGAAGGGAATCCTGTCTTCCTGATATGATGCTAGGTTCAATCTGCTGCAGGTCAATGCACTGACAGCTGATTTACCCAAGGCCACTTTGCACAAGGGCATGTCATATTTCAGAATATGATCATTCCTTGCAACTGAAGGAGTGACTCCAAAGTGGACGCAAAATGCCCCCCAATAGACATTGGGCTTCCCTGGTGGCTCAGATGGTGAAGAAACTGCCAACAGTGCAGGAGACCTGGGTTCGATGCCTGGGTCAGGAAGCTCTTCTGGAGAAGACAATGGCTACACACTCTAGTGTTCTTGCCTGGAGAATCCCATGAACAGAGGCACCTTGCAGCTATAGTCCATGGGTTTGCAGAGTCAGACAGGACTGAACGACTGAACAAGAATCAATGGAAGACAGTTGATTTGTTCAAATAAGGTTGGATATAGGCAGGGGATGTTACTGAATTGCATGGAGTAGAGACCAAGAATACTGGTCATCATTCTTCCTATGTACTGGGTAACCACCATCACAAAGATGAATCCAGGCAAAGTCTCCAACAGTGATGGAGTCAATAGAGCTGGGCCTAGAGTTCTTTACTTCCAGAATCAGGGGCAGGCAGGCGTGGGTACGATTTGGAGAGACCTATGCATAGAGAAGTCACATTGCCAACTGTGATGTCCTGATTTGATTGCAAGATAGTCTGTATAGATCCTGGACAGCCTTGAGCATCAGGAGGTGATTATCAATCAGGGTGATGGGGTGGACCAGAAGAAGTCAGGGCATATCCCCTAAAATGACATGAAGAAAGTTGGAGTATAAGGTCAAGATACGAGGCAGATGGGGAAATAGGAAAGAGTTTTCCATGGACTAAGGTAAATGGCTTTGACTCTGCTTGTTTGTCCCTTGTCAGGATGAGAGTGCTCTCCCGCCAGAGACTATTCCTGAAACAGGTGAGCTGGAGGGTCAGATGCCCAGGGAGAACTTGGAGAAGGACCTGCTGGAAGACAGGGGAGAGACAAAAACCCTTCAGTCTCAGGAACCTGAACTTCTGAAGTGTCCTGGTGAGTATTCAAAACCGTGGAATTCAGCAGAGTTAGTGACTCCCTCCTATGGTGGCATGGGGCTGGGTAGCCAGCATCACCATCCTTGATGGGTGGGTGGAGATCATTGTCCAGTGCCAACCTTCTCCATCATCAACGTTCCAGTGTCCCACAGTCCAAGCTCTTAGCTTGGTTGCTTGATGGGAACTTCTCAGCCAACATCAGGGTTCCAGTGAGGCCGGCAGCACAGAAAATGCTCCATGTTAAATGTGGTGCTGAATTTCTTTCAGCGAATTCTGGGAGCATAGAGAGACAGAAGAATCCTCAAGAAGAAACTGATATTTAAAATGTGACTCTGAACCCTTTCTTCCTGTGTTCCAGAGGGAGACGTTTCCACCACAAGTGGATCCAGACGATGTCCTCTAAAGAATCGCATACATGTCAAAAGGAAGCGGGACAGCAGTCCGACTTGCCAAGACGTGCGTCAAGAAGCAGCCACGTGTTTGGACCAAGGAGAGTTCTCAGGACAGCTTGGGTCCCATTCCGTTGGTGCATTTGGCACCGTGGGACCCACCAGTCTTCCTGAGGGAGCAGGAACCCCGGGACGGGCACCCTCTGAATGCAGCATCTGCAAAAAGAGCTTTCCTTATCAATCTCAGCTTACCTTGCACCAGAGGACACACACAGGAGAGAGGCCCTTTCAATGCAACATCTGTGCCAAAGGGTTCATACAGCTTTCAGATCTGCGGGTTCACGAGCGGATCCACACTGGCGAAAAGCCCTACAGCTGTGATCTCTGCCTCGAGAAGTTCACCCACGACTCCACACTGCGAGCTCACAAGAGGACCCACACCCAGGAGAAGCCTTTCCGCTGTGAGCACTGTGACAGAGCTTTCAGCCACCGAGGGAACCTCAGTGTTCACCGACGCACCCACTCTGGGCTCAAGCCCTACGTGTGCCCCGAGTGTCACAGTGCCTTCCGTCAGCTTGAGACTTCCAAAGGCAACTGGAAAATCCATTCCAAATGAGTCACCCAGGCCCCACCATCAGGTCCAAGTGCCGTCTGCTCCTAGAATGAAATTCTGGATTATTTGTCACTTAGGTGATACAATGAAAGGGTGACATGTGAAGAACTTACGATCATACTGGAACCCGATGGGGTTCCATTCACATGATTTAGGTGAATATTTGAGTGATGACTTATCTTTCCCTTCAGAATTTGTTTTCTACTTTAGTGTAGCCTGTGTTTTCTTCTTTCAGTGAATGCAGGTCTCATTAGTTTTCTTCTTCGTGAAACTGAGGTGACTGCTGATTGTCCCCCCATTAGGGAACATTTCATCGTAAAATAGGATGCTCCTAGCAGAGTGTCCAGATGAAAAAGAGGATCACCAGTGAAATTTAAATTTCAAATAAACAGAGACATTTCTGTCAAATAAGTGTCCTGTGTATTTTGGCTTCCAAGATTTTTTTTTCTTTATTTTATTTTTTACCTTTACTATCTTGTGTTGTTTTTGCCATGTATCAACATGAATCTGCCCAGGTATACACATGTTCCCCAACGTGAACCCTCCTCCCTCCTCCCTCCCTGTATCATCCCTCTGGGTCATCCCAGTGCACCAGCGCAAAGCATCCACTATCGTGCGTCGAACTTGGACTGGAGACTCGTTTCATATATGATATTAGACATGTTTCAATGCCATTCTCCCAAATCATCGCACCCTATCCCCAAGATTTTTTATATGGAGTAGATGATAGCTGCGGTTTGTTACATGGCCATTATTATGTGGAGATATCATCCCTCTGTAAGGCTTCCCCAGTGACTCAGTGGTAAAGAATCCGCCTGCAGCACAGAGGACCCAGGTTCGATCCCGTCATCAGGAAGATCCCCTGGAGAAGGGAATGGAACCCACTCCAGTATTTTGCCTGGAGAATCCCATGGACAGAGGAGCCTGGCAGGCTATGGTCTGTTGGGTTGCAAAGAATCGGACATGACTGAAGCGACTGAGCACCCTCTCGAGCATTTAAAGTAACTGTATTCCTCTGGAATTATGAACTGTTAGGTAATGTGATATTAATGCCCTTTTGAACACTGGGATTCTAGGGTGTCTCAGCTTGAAAAGATTCTTCAAGGTAGCACTCTTTCATCCCACCTGGCTCTCCTCCAGCAGAAAGGAAGAGAGCTCATTTGGAGCAGAATGGAGATCATAAAGTATTTCTTTTCAAAGAATCAGCGTTTTCTTCTATTAATTAGCCTGGGAATTAGTTGGGGGCGGCAAACTCAAGGATGATATTGTAATAGATATTGGTGTCTGGCTGCTCGCACTTAAAAGCCAATACAGAGGCCAGGTTGGGGGAAAGGAAAGTTAGCTTTATTTTGGATGCCAGAAACTGTTGAAAGTGAAAGTGTATTTGCTTAGTCAAGTCCAACTCTTTGCAACCCCATGGACTGTAGCCTACCAGGTTCCCCTGTCCATGGCATTTTCTGGGCAAGAGTACTGGACTGTGTTGACATTTCCTTCTGCAACAACTGTGGAGGCCGGGGCACTGTGGCCACTGCTGAGTTTTCCAAATTTGCTGACTTATTGAGTGCAACACTTTCACAGCATCATGTCTGAGGATTTGAAATAGCTCAACTGGAATTCCATCACATCCACTAGCTTTGTTCATAGTGATTCTTCCTAAGGCCCACTTGACTTCACATTCCAGGATGTCTGGCTCTAGGTGAGTGATCACACCTTTGGGATTATCTGGGTCGTGAAGATCTTTTTTGTATAGTTCTGTATATTCTTGCCACCTCTTCTTAATATCTTCTGCTTCTCTTGGGTCCATACTATTTCTGTCCTTTATTGTGCCCATCCTCGCATGAAATCTTCCCTTGGCAAATCCAAATCCTTTCTCACACCCGTGGAGGGCACCGCTCCTCACACTCTCTACCTTCTCCTCCACTTCCCAGCCACCTTGCACATGTGACCACACCAAGCCCAACTGTCTTTGCAGTCTGGCTTGTAGGGTTTTCCTCCGCTGTCTGGAAAGTCCTTCCCCTGATACCCTCAGGCTGTCTTCCCATCTCCACACAATCAGTGGTTCTTTGAGACGGACAGGCCTGGCTGTTGCTTTATCACCCGCCATCTCACTCCCTCACCACGTTTCCTCAATAGCAGTTTCTCAGCCTCGGTATGTATTTTATTTTTAACTCCATTTATTTTCGGCTGTGCTGGGTCTTTGGTGCTGCTCGGGGCAGAGGGCTCCTCTCCAGTCTCGGGGCACAGGCCTCTCACTGCAGTGACCTCTCTTGTGCGGAGCCCAGGCTCTCGGGGCTCTGGGCTTCAGTAGTGGCGGCTCCCAGGCTCGGTGGTTGTGTCGCACGGCATTAGTTGCTCCTGAGCCCTGGGACCTTTTCGGGTCAGGGATGGCACTCGTGTCCTTTCATTGGCAGGCACAGCCTTTATCTCCGAGCCCCAGGGGAAGCCCTATTATTCACTTTTCTTAACTAGTACTTAACTGCGTCTATGTTTTGAAGTCTTATTCATATTTCATCGTATTAATTTCTTGTGTTGATTCCTCGATAATGGTTCTACTACCCCTGTTTCTGAAGGGACCCAATCTTTATATTCTATATTGCTTCTTTGAATTAGTTGCCTCCATCTTGGGCCTGTAAGGTAAAATCCTTTAAGACAGAAGGAGGCGACAGAGGATGAGATGGTTGGATGGCATCACCGACTCAATGGGCACGAGTTTGAGCAAACTCCTGGGAGATAGTGAAAGACAGGGAAGCCTGACATGCTGCAGTGCATAGAGTTGCAAAGTAAAAGAAAGTGAAGTGGCTCTTTGTGACCCCATGGACTGTAGCCTACCAGATTCCTCCGTCCATGGGATTCTCCAGGCAAGAATACTGC
>NW_011490216.1:2499-6957 GCF_000754665.1 Bison bison bison | reverse complement strand
GAGCCTGGTAGGCTACAGTCCACGGGGTTGCAAAGAGTTGGACATGACTGAGCGACTTCACTTTCACTTTCAACAGTTTCTGGCATCCAGAATAAAGCTAACTTTCCTTTCCCCCAACCTGGCCTCTGTATTGGCTTTTAAGTGCGAGCAGCCAGACACCAATATCTATTAAAACGTCATCCTTGAGTTTGCTGCCCCCAACAAATTCCCAGGCTAATTAATAGAAGAAAACACTGATTCTTTGAAAAGAAATACTTTATGATCTCCATTCTGCTCCAAATGAGCTCTCTTCCTTTCTGCTGGAGGAGAGCCAGGTGGGATGAAAGAGTGCTACCTTGAAGAATCTTTTCAAGCTGAGACACCCTAGAATCCCAGTGTTCAAAAGGGCATTAATATCACATTACCTAACAGTTCATAATTCCAGAGGAATACAGTTACTTTAAATGCTCTCGTGGGTGCTCAGTCGGTTCAGTCATATCCGATTCTTTGCAACCCAACAGACCATAGCCTGCCTGGCTCCTCTGTCCATGGGATTCTCCAGGCAAGAGTACTGGAGTGGGTTCCATTCCCTTCTCCAGGGGATCTTCCTGATGGAGGGATGGAACCTGGGTCTTCCATGGTGCAGGTGGCTTGTTTAGCGCTGAGTCACTGGGGAAGCCTTACAGAGGGACGATATTTCCACATAATAATGGCCATGTAACAAACCACAGCTATCATCTACTCCACATAAAAAATCTTGGGGATAGGGTGCGATGATTTGGGAGAATGGCAGTGACACATGTATAATATCATATATGAAACGAGTCGCCAGTCCAGGTTCGATGCACCATAGTCGATGTTTTGCGATGGTGCACTGAGACGACCCAGAGGGATGGGACAGGGAGGGAGGAGGGAGGAGGGGTCAGGATGGGGAACATGTGTATACCTGTGGCAGATTCATGTTGATACATGGCAAAAACAACACAAGATAGTAAAGGTAAAAAATAAAGAAAAAAAAATCATGGAAGCCGAAATACACAGGACACTTATTTGACACAAATGTCTTTGTTTATTTGAAATTTAAATTTCACTGGTGATCCTCTTTTTCATCTGGACACTCTGCTAGGAGCATCCTATTTTACGACGAAATGTTCTCTAATGGGGGGACAATCAGCAGTCACCTCAGTTTCACGAAGAAGAAAACTAATGAGACCTGCATTCACTGAAAGAAGAACAACACGAAGCCACAACTTTTCACAAAAACACAGGCTACACTAAAGTAGAAAACAAAATCTGAAGGAAAAGATAAGTCATCACTCAAATATTCACCTAATTCATGTGAATGGAACCCCATGGGTTCCAGTATGACCATAAGTTCTTCCCATGTCACCCTTTCATTGTATCACATAACTGACAAATAATCCAGAATTTCCTTCTCGGAGCAGAAGGCACTTGGACCTGATGGTGGGTACTGGGTGACTCATTTAGAATGGATTTTCCGGTGGCGTTTGAAAGTGCCCAGGTGACGGAAGGCACCGTGACACTCGGGGCACACGTAGGGCTTGAGCCCAGAGTGGATGCGTTGGTGAACCTTGAGGTTCCCTCGGTGGCTGAAAGCTCTGTCACACTGCTCACAGCGGAAAGGCTTCTCCTGGGTGTGGGTCCTCTTGTGAGCACGCAGTGTGGAGTCGTGGGTGAACTTCTTGAGGCAGAGATCACAGCTGTAGGGCTTTTCCCCAGTGTGGATCCGCTCATGAACCTGCAGATCTGAAGGCTGTATGAACCCTTTGGCACAGATGTCGCATTGAAAGGGCCTCTCTCCTGTGTGTGTCCTCTGGTGCAAGATAAGCTGAGATTGATAAGGAAAGCTTTTTTTGCACATCCTGCATTCAGAGGGTGCCCGTCCCGGGGTTCCTGCTCCCTCAGGAAGACTGGTGGGTCCCACGGTGCCAGATGAACCAACGGAATGGGACCCAAGCTGTCCTGAGAACTCTCCTTGGTCCAAACACGTGGCTGCTTCTTGACGCACGTCTTGGCAAGTCGGACTGCTGTCCCGCTTCCTTTTGACATGTATGCGATTCTTTAGAGGACCTCGTCTGGATCCCCTCGTAGTGGAAACGTCTCCCTCTGGAACACAGAAGGAAAGGGTTCAGGAGCCACATTTTAAATACCACTTTCTTCTTGAGGATTCTTCTGTTTCTCTATGCTCCCAGAATTCGCTGAAAGAAATTCAGCACCACATTTAACATGGAGCATTTTCTGTGCTGCCGGCCTCACTGGAACCCTGATGTTGGCTGAGAAGTTCCCATCAAGCAACCAAGCTAAGAGCTTGGACTGTGGGACACTGGAACGTTGATGATGGAGAAGGTTGGCACTGGACAATGATCTCCACCCACCCATCCAAGGATGGTGATGCTGGCTTCCCAGCCTCATGCCACCATAGGAGGGAGTCACTAACTCTGCTGGATTCCAAGGTTTTGAGTACTCACCAGGACCCTTCAGAAGTTGAGGTGCTTCAGATTGAAGGGTTTTTGTCTCGCCCCTGTCTTCCAGCAGGTCCTTCTCCAAGTTCTCCCTGAGCGTCTGACCCTCCAGCTCACCTGTTTCAGGAACAGTCTCTGGCGGGAGAGCTCTCTCATCCTGACAAGGGACAAACAAGCAGAGTCAAAGCCATTTACCTTAGTCCATGGAAAACTCTTTCCTATTTCCCCATCTGATTCGTATCTTGACCTTATACTCCAACTTTCTTCATGAAATTTTAGGGGATATGCCCTGACTTCTTCTGGTCCACCCCATCACCCTGATTGATAATCATCTTCTGATACTCAAGGCTGTCCTGGATCTATACAGACTGTATCTTGCAATCAAATCAGGACATCACAGTTGGCACTCTGACTTCTGTATGCATAGGTCTCTCCAAATCATACCCACTTCTGACTGCCCCTGACTCTGGAAGTAAAGAACTCTAGGTCCAGCTCTCTTGACTCCATCACTGTTGGAGACTTTGCCTGGATTCATCTTTGTGATAGTGGTTACCCAGTACATAGGAAGAATGATGACCAGTATTCTTGGTCTCTACTCCATGCAAGTAAATAGCATCCCCTGCCTATACCCAACCTTATTTGAACAAATCAACTGTCTTCCATTCATTCTTCAATGTCTGAAAGGGAAAGTGTTAGTCACTCAGTCGTGTGTGACTCTTGCAAACCCATGGACTATAGCTGCCAGGTTCTTTTGTTGATGGGATTCTCCAGGCAAGAACATTAGAGTGTGTAGCCATTCCCTTCTCCAGGGGATCTTCCTGACCCAGGGATCGAACCCAGGTCTCCTGCATCGTCAGCAGATTCTTCACTATCTGAGCCACCAGGGAAGCCCAATGTCTACTGGGGGGCAAAATGAGTCCACTTTGGAGTCACTCCTTCAGTTGCAAGGAATGATCATATTCTGAAATATGACGTGCCCTTGGGCAAAGTGGCCTTGGGTAAATCACCTGTCAGTGCATTTACCTGCAGCAGACTGAACCTAGCATCATATCAGGAAGACAGGATTCCCTTCTCCCCACTCCTAAGACTAGAAGCTTTCATAGCAGAGGGACAGAGATGGATTATCTTCATTCTCACACTGATTAGAAAAAATGCCTAGGAACTGAATGCATCCATGGGAATTCCTGTAAGCAATGGATCCATTCCTGTCCTTTGCCAAATCTCCCCATTACTCCAGCAGCCACACCCACCTGACTCTCTTCTACCTGCTTACACGCTCTCACCTGCACCCTAGATAGGTTTGTGGCTCCTGGAAGATTCTGCAGCTCTGGGCTTCCCTCCTGGCCATCCTCTGGAGGTATGACCCTTGAGGAGGGTTGGGGCCCCCTGCACAGGTCTCTCTCATCGTCCATGTCACTGGCCTTGGCTTCAACCATCTCAATGTCGGGATCACGCACAAGATATTTCTGCCCTTGTATGCAGACTATAGTCTGTGAGGGGAGAAATCAATCAAGATTAGTCTCTATAAGACCTGGAATGTAGTTTTCAGGCATCCAATGGCATTGACAATAGAAGCTCTCGTTTGCTGTAAAAGATCTACATCCTTTGAGTTGAGACAGCAAAAAGTATCTCCCAAATGGCCCAACTGTGAACTTCTCTCACCTGTTTGGGAACCACTGATACAGAGCCAAACCCTCAGGTCCTATCTTGTGATCCCTGCAGCTTGCACGTGTCTCCTTGTCCCACACCCATCACTAAGGTCCTACTCACCCAGGTCTTGGGTTTCTGCTTATTTTTCAGCACGTCCTCCAGGTCTTTGCAACTCTGCACCCCACTTTCTTTGAGCAGGACCTGGCACTCCAGGGGCATGCAGATCATGAACTGCTCCAGCACCAGCCTGTCTATCATCTGCTCCTTGGTGTGAAGATCCGGCCTCAGCCACAGATGGCAGAGTTCACGGAGTCTCCTCAGATCCTTGACGGGGTCTGACTCCTCT
>NW_011490216.1:0-2094 GCF_000754665.1 Bison bison bison | reverse complement strand
GCTACGACTAGAGAAAGCCCTCACAGTAAAGAAGACTCAGCCCAGCCAAAATGAATGAATTAAAAAACTTAAAACTAATAATAATCATATATGTAGTTTTTAAATGGCCATAGGGTGCTGCTCAAAAACCCTTGAAAACGAGCCACCTCACAGCAACATGTGTGGAAACATTCTTATCCCCTTGCAGAAGAGCTGGATTAAACATGGGGTTAGAGTAAGGTCTCCTGTCACAAGGTTTCCCAGCTAATGGAGGATGAACAGAAAGCAAGACCTTTCTGAAACCCACCAGTGTGTCCTGATTACTAGGCATCCTCCTTGGACGTGCCCACTCATCGCTTACCCCTTCCAGTTCTCTTGCCTTCAGCCTCCTCAGGTCAGGCACTGGTTCTCAAAGTGTGACTAGAGCTGAAATGTCTGTATTTATAGAGAGTTGGGTGAAACTCCAGGGGTTTCCGGCCATAACCTCACCATCCCAGTGATTGGATAAAGGGCATGGAAGGAACCACTTTGGATAATCTGGGTAGATTCCACTTCCTGTGGAGATTCCAACAGGAAGAACCATTAAAAAGGCCACCATATTGGTTTGGCAGTAAACTTTCTCTAATGTATTTTATTTACTTCAGACTTCGTGGATGGCATTTCTTGGGGAAACAGATTGCTTTTCCTGATCTAATGAAGTTTTTTCTCTCTGCTTGGAGACTGTGAGGCAGTCCAATAATTGTAATCCGACAGTGGTAATCAAATTGGGTTACTTAATCTTGTTTCTTTTCTTCTGAAATAAGTCATGAAAGACTCTTGTCTAAAATCAGCTGATGAGATCTACTGTCAGAAACCATTTCAGAGAGGCATCACAGAAACCAGAGGTTGTACACCAGTAGGGAAAAAGAGGAGAAGGCAATGGCACCCCAGTCCAGTGCTCTTGCCTGGAGAATCCCAGGGACAGGGGAGCTGGTGAGCTGCCATCTATGGGGTCCCACAATGTCGGACATGACTGGAATGACTTAGCAGCAGTTAGCAGCAACAGGGGAAAAGAATGACACTTATCAATTTAACAAGCCTTCTTTTTCTAAATACCTAAGGAAGCAGTATCCAAACTAGTACAAAGGGAACATATCTCAACATAATAATGGCCACATAGACAAAACCATGGCTATCACCTACCTGTAGCAAAGTCTTAGAAGAGAAAACACACAGGTCTTTCATAGAAATGTGTTTGTTTATTTCAAATTTAAATTACACTGGTGATCCTGTATTTAAACTAGCCATCCTGCTGCTGCTGCTGCTAAGTGGCTTCAGTCGTGTCCGACTCTGTGTAGCCCCATAGATGGCAGCCCACCAGGCTCCCCCATCCCTGGGACTCTCCAGGCAAAAACACTGGAGTGGGTTGTCATTTTCTTCTCCAATGCATGAAAGTAAAAAGTGAAAGTGAAGTCGCTCAGTCGTGTCTGACTCTTGGTGACGCCATGGACTGTAGCCCACCAGGCCCCTCCATCCATGGGATTTTCCAGGCAAGAGTACTGGAGTGGAGTGCCATTGCCTTCTCTGGCCGTCCTGCTAGGAGTATCCTATTTTACAAGGAAATCACACCTGACAAGAAGGCAATCAGCAGTAGCCTCACTCTGATGATGAGGTACTGATAAGCGGTGAGACACAGATTCATTGGAAGAACAAGAACAACACAAAGCAAAAAAAATGTAAGAAAACCAGAGTCTAGGCAAAACACTCTCTGAAATACATCACAGCAGGATCCTCTATGACCCACCTCCCAGAATATCGGAAATAAAAGCAAAAATAAACAAATGGGACCTAATTAACCTTAAAAGCTTCTGCACATCAAAGGAAACTATTAGTAAGGTGAAAAGGCAGCCTTCAGAATGGGAGAAAATAATAGCAAATGAAGCAACTGACAAACAACTAATCTCAAAAATATACAAGCAACTCCTACAGCTCAACTCCAGAAAAATAAATGACCCAATCAAAAAATGGGCCAAAGAACTAAGTAGACATTTCTCCAAAGAAGACATACAGATGGCTAACAAACACATGAAAAGATGCTCAACATCACTCATTATCAGAGAAATGCAAATCAAGACC
>NW_011490215.1:4944-5108 GCF_000754665.1 Bison bison bison | reverse complement strand
TCTTATGATCCTTTGTATTTCTGTGTTGTTTGTTGTGATCTTTCCATTTTTATTTCTAATTTTATTGATTTGACTTTTCTCCCTTTGTTTCTTGATGAGTCTGGCTAATTGTCAATTTTATTTATCCTCTCAAAGAACCAGCTTTTGGCTTTGTTGATTTTTGC
>NW_011490215.1:0-704 GCF_000754665.1 Bison bison bison | reverse complement strand
TTTTTTTTTTACTTTTTATTTTCAATTGGAGTATAATTGGTTCACAATGTTGTGTTAGTTTCAGTTGTAGAACAAAACGATTCCGTTGTACAAAGACATGTATCTATTCTTTATTCAGGCTCAGCCTTCATGATCATTTTGTGATCCTTGAACTACCCTGCAAAGTGACGACTGTGTGAAGTTGTGTCAATGTAAAATTGTGCTGACTTAGAAAGTTGGTGTATGATTATATCATAATATTCACAACTTTATTGTTTACATACTACACTGTCATGACATTGGAAGACTCTTAGAATATAGATAAATGTATCAAATACATTTTCAAAGAAAATTTTCTACATTTTAAGAAATAAAAAAGATTTATTTATATTTTGGCTGTGATGGGTCTTTGTGGCTGTACTTGTGCTTTTTCTAGTTTTGACAAGTGATGTCTACTCTGTTGCAGTGCTTGGGTTCCTCTTGTTGCAGAACGTGGCTTCAGTAGTTGCAGCTCATATGCTCAGTAGTTGTGGCACACGGGTTTAGTTGTTCCAAGGTGGGTGGGAACCTCCTGGAATAGCGATTGAACCTATGATCCTTGCTTACCAAGGCGGATTCTTAACCATGGACCACCATGAAAGCCCCTCCACATTTTTTATTTAATCTGGTTATTTTCCAAGAAATGGGACAGAAAGTAGAGACTGACAAGGTGGCTCAGACAGTAA
>NW_011490214.1:13221-14598 GCF_000754665.1 Bison bison bison | reverse complement strand
AGGGTAGGGCAGAGGGAAGGATCAAGCTGCATCACTGGCCAGACGACCTGAGCTGACCCCCTGCGGGGTCTGGAGTGAAGACAGCCCTTCAGGGTTGTCCTGACACATCCACTGGCCAGGCCTTTATGCCTCCCCGTGGATGGGTCATTGCATAGAAGCTGCCCTCAGAAGGCTGATGGTTTAAGGTTGCCTACTTGCACCACTTACTGTAGCTGGACAATGAGTTCTTGAAGGGAGATCAGGACAACCTGTCTCCATGTCCCCACAGCTTGTGTCGCAGATCAAGAGGTAGGGGATGAGGATGTACTCTGGGGGAAAACTCTTGATGACTGATGTGCAAGTCAAAATTTTGACTTAGTGATTCTCCTTAATACCCTCTGATCTAAAAAATAGAGGAGGAGGTCCATGTAGGGGAGATATCCTCGTTCTCTAGGGTCATTCCAGTTTTCACCTCTTCTAGGAAGTCACCTTAAGATCAGTCATCATCCTAGATAACTTGTATTTCTGTAATACCCTGAGCACCTCTCATGTGTTAAACTGAGCCATACTTTTTTAATGTCCCTTTGTCATCATCCTGAGATACTTCATCTGTAAACAAGGGCCCTGTTCTTTCCATTGTGCACTGGGTTCTGTAAATGACGTAGCCTGCCCTGACTGTGGATGTTCACACATGGTCTGTTTTCTCACTAAATCACGTGAGAAAAAGACTTGGAACTGTGCCTATTTGCTTTTTGATTACATCTTCCAGCAAAGTGTCTGTCATACAGGGCGTGTTCATTAACTGTTTGCTGTATGAATAAATGATAACTGAGAACAAACCTTCCTTCTCAACTTTACAATTTTGAAATTCTAAAGTAGCCTGGGATAACAGAAAGCCCTGATTTTGCAATCAGTCACACTGATGTGCCTGTCAGTTCTTTCTCTGCTCCTCACCAGCAGTGTGGGTACCTAAAGAATGTGCTGTCCAGAGTAGGACACCTGAGAGTGAAAGGAAAGCAGTAACCAGCCAAGGGGCCAGGGAAGTAAACTGGCGCCATCCTTGACAAAATGGACTATGGACACCCTACACCTGTGTAGTGTTAGTTACATGCTTGTATAATTATTTTAATCTCTGAATCTCAGCTTCTTTTTCTGGGAAATGTATAGTTCCTGCTCCTGAACCATTGCTTCAGTTGGGATGATGGATGGACCAAGAGCATCCAAAGACACAGATGGAATCACTGACCTTAGTGATTCCTACTTACAAGGGGAGGAGAGGAAGATGGACGTGGATGAAGGAGGTTTGTAGACTATAGAAGGTGGAATTGAGGAGGTCCTCATCTGATGGCCTAAATGAAACTGTTCCTCCTTCACATGTCATTAAAATGACACAAGCAC
>NW_011490214.1:9634-10209 GCF_000754665.1 Bison bison bison | reverse complement strand
ACCAACTCCTGGAGTTCACCCAAACTCACGTCCATCCAGTCAGTGATGCCATCCAGCTATCTCATCCTCTGTCGTCCCCTTCTGCTCCTGCCCCCAATCCGTCCCAGCATCACAGTCTTTTCCAATGAGTCAACCCTTCACATGAGGTGGCCAAAGTACTGGAGTTTCAGCTTTAGCATCATTCCTTCCAAAGAACACTCAAAACTGATCTTCAGAATGGACTGGATGGATCTCCTTGCAGTCCAAGGGACTCTCCAGATTCTTCTCCAACACCACATTTCAAAGCATCAATTCTTCTGCACTCAGCTTTCCTAACAGTACAAATTTCACAACCATACATGACTACTGGAAAAACCTTAACCTTGACTAGATGGACCTTTGTTGGCAAAGTAATGTCTCTGCTTTTCAATATGCTATCTAGGTTGGTCATAACTTTCCTTTCAAAGAGTAAGCATCTTTTAATTTCATGGCTGCAACCACGATATACAGTGATTTTGGAGCCACCAAAAATAAAGTCTGACACTGTTTCCCCATCTATTTGCCATGAAGTGATGGGACCAGAGGCCATGATCTTC
>NW_011490214.1:7669-9534 GCF_000754665.1 Bison bison bison | reverse complement strand
CCAATCCTGTGGCCACTGCTGAATTTTCCAAATTATCTGGCATATTGTGACTTAATTAAACTTAAAAGCTTTTGCACAACAAATGAAACTATACACAAGGTGAAATGTCAGCCTTCTGAATGGGAGAATGTAATAGCAAACAAAACAACTGACAAAGAATTAATCTCCAAAATATACAAGCAGCTTAGCAGCTTCTGCAGTTAAGTACCAGAAAACAAACAATCCAGTCAAAAAGTGGGCCAACGAATTAAACAGACGTTTCTCCAAAGAAGACATACAGAGGACTAACAAATACCTGAATAGAGGTTCAACATCACTCATTATCAGAGAAATGCAAATCAAAACCACAATGAGGTATCATTTTATGCTGATCAGAATGGCAGCCATCAAAAAGCCTACAAACAACAAATACTGGAGAGGGTGTGGAGAAATGAGAACTCTCTTACACTGTTGGTGGGAATGCAAATTGGTATAGCCACTATGAAGAACAGTGTGGAGATTCCTTAAAAAACTGGAAAGAGAACTGCCATATGACCCAGCAATCCCACTGCTGGGCATACACACTGAGGAAACCATTGAAAGAGACACATGTACCCCAGTGTTCATTGCAGCACTGTTTACAATAGCTAAAACATGGAAGAAATCTAGATGTCCATCGGCAGATGAATGGATAAGACAGTCATGGTACATATGCACAATGGAATATTACTCAGCTATAAAAATAACACATTTGAATCAGTTCTAATGAGGTGGATGAAACTGGAGCCTATACAGAGTGAAGTAAGTCAGAAAGAGAAACACCAATACAGTATATTAACACATATATATGGAATTTAGGAAGACGGTAACAATGACCTTATATGCAAGACAGCAAAAGAGACACAGATGTAAAGAACAGACTTTTGGACTCTGTGGGAGAAGGCGAGGGTGGGATGATTTGAGAGAATAGCACTGAAACATGTACATTATCATATGTAAATAGATGGCCAGTGCAAGTTTGATGCATGAAGCAGGGCATTCAAAGCCAGTGCTCTGGGACAACCCAGAGGGATGGGGTGAGGAGGGAACGGGTGAGGGGTTCAGGATGGTGGGACACATGTACACCCAAGGGTGATTCATGTTGATGTATGGCAAAAACCACCACAATATTGTAAAATAATTTTCTTCCAATTAAAATAAGTAAAATTAAAATGAACAAGAACCAAGGTTAAGACTCAAACACACTAAAAATGTTCTGCACAAAGTATACATTGGATGTTTCTGACTAAATTCTCTTTTCCACTCAGTAAACATGCTCACAAGTATCCATCCCAATAGGTGGGAGTTTTGGGTATTCCAAACCATGTTTGATCCAAAAGCTAATCATATTTAATTCTGGAGAACATTACATGAAAAATATTTTTAAAATTAAATTTTGCAGACTACCTAGCAAAAAATGAGTCTCTGGTATGGAGTTTATATCACATTAGAAATGTGGTAAGTAATGGTGAACAGAGGATTGAGGGTTTTATACCCCACATTTTACAACAATAAATTTTTTTTTTTAAATCCAAGAGTTTATACTGATTCTGATAAGACATAGAATTGCTATGAGGAAGGGAAAGCTCTTATTTTGTAGTAGAACACCAGCTCACAAATGTAGACAGATTGACAGAAAAGTACCATGTGACAGCAATCATTGTCACAAATTATTCAGCCAAAATTCATCATTGGCTGACTACATGGTAAATGCTGGGGCGTGGTGTTGAGAGGAACATGACATTTCATGGACTCAAAGTATCTTCTCAGCTTAATTCTTTAAGGAAGAATTGTTTGCCTAAAGTGGGAAAATCCAGCAAACACAGGCCATGCAAGTAACCAGAGTA
>NW_011490214.1:4921-5284 GCF_000754665.1 Bison bison bison | reverse complement strand
GACTACAAGCTCACACCCTTCCTGCTTCTCTCATGATTCTCCTCACAACCTGGCCTGACCCCACCCCCGTAGTTGGATGCAGGGAGAAGCTGCTAGAATGGGGCAAGGGTGTCCTCCTGTCGACCATAGGGCTCTCGGGGGCTGCCCTGCAAAAGGAAGGACCTGATTCAGGGGCAATAGGAGCAAAGGAGCTGCAGGACCCACCCAGGGAGTCAAGCTGAGCAGGTCTTTGGGCAGGGAGACCTCCTAGCCCCACGGGACATGGGTGGAGTGGGGACAGACTCTGTGGTTCCACTGGGGCTCAGAGGCTGTAGCTGTCAGTTAGGAGTCTTATGACCTCTAGCAAGATCCCTAAGCTCTGTA
>NW_011490214.1:3405-3774 GCF_000754665.1 Bison bison bison | reverse complement strand
GTTTGTAAGTTCAGTTCAGTTCAGTTCAGTCGCTCAGTCGTGTCTGACTCTTTGTGACCCCATGAATTGTAGCACGCCAAGCCTCCCTGTCCATCACCAACTCCCGGAGTTCACTCAGACTCATGTCCATCGAGTCAGTGATGCCATCCAGCCATCTCACCCTCTGTCGTCCCCTTCTCCTCCTGCCCCCAATCCCTCCCAGCATCAGAGTCTTTTCCAATGAGTCAACTCTTCACATGAGGTGGCCAAAGTACTGGAGTTTCAGCTTTAGCATCATTCCTTCCAAAGCATCCCAGGGCTGATCTCCTTCAGAATGGACTGGTTGGATATCCTTGCAGTCCAAGGGACTCTCAAGAGTCTTCTCCAACA
>NW_011490214.1:0-417 GCF_000754665.1 Bison bison bison | reverse complement strand
CGCATGCTCAGTCACTCAGTCATGTCTGACTCTTTGTGGCCCCATGGACTACAGCCTGCCAGGATCCTCTGTCAATGGGATTTCCCAGGCAGGAATGTTGGAATGGGTTGCTCCAGGGGGTCTTACTGACCCAGGGATCAACACGAGTGTCCTGCATTGGCAGGCGGGATATTTACTGCTGAGCCACCTGGGAAGTCCCTATGCTGGGTGTGGCTCGTGCCAGTAGAATCTGCTCTAGAGGACACTTTCCTCTGAAAACCTTCTAGGGGGCTGCTGAATGTGATTCCTATCAACTGGGGGCTGGGGGTGTTCTCATAGGACCGGATCAGCTGTGCTGCCGGTGGCTCCAGATTGTAATGCCAGGCTCAGCATCTCTGCATTCGACACCTCAATGCCATCTTGAATTGCAGTGCTGGG
>NW_011490213.1:44155-44540 GCF_000754665.1 Bison bison bison | reverse complement strand
CTCTGTGCGTGCTGCACGGGGCGGTTTGGAAGGGCCGTCCGCTCAGCGCGCGCCTGGCCAGACCCAAGGCTGACCCCTTGGCCAGGAAGAGGCGGCAGGAGGACCGTGGGGAGCTCCCCGCTGGCCCGGCCGCGTGCGTCGCCGACGTGGTGACCCCTCTCTGGGCCGTTCCTTACGAGGAGCAGCTGGAGCGGAAGCGGCAGGAGTGTGAGCAAGTGCTGCAGAAGCTGGCCAGGTGAGTGTAGGCGCGGGCATCGTGGGCTGGGCGCTGCGTTCGCTCAGCCCGCTTCCTACACCTCGCACACAGGCTCTTAGGGAGCTAGCCCGGTAAGAGCCATGTGTTATGGCTCAGACAGCGGGGTCCTGAGCGCCCCCGGGGCCAGGG
>NW_011490213.1:39294-41987 GCF_000754665.1 Bison bison bison | reverse complement strand
GAGGCCAGGAATACCAGCCCCTCCTTCACTGCCCCAGGACACCCGGGCTGGGTGCTCATCAGTCCTTCCTGTCTCCGCTCCAGAAGGTGAAGAGAGTCGTGGGGGTCGAGCTGTCCCAGGAGGCTGTGGAGGACGCGCGGGTGAATGCCCTGGACAACGGTGAGGGCCAGCAGTGGGGGGGCAGCCAGGCGGCCATGAGCCGTTACTGCCCGCGTGGCGTGGGCCCCACTGCAGACCTATGGTGCACCACGATGCCTGGGGCCACCCCGCTATGCTAAGTCCCTTCAGTCGTGTCCGACTCTGTGTGACCCCATAGACGGCAGCCCACCAGGCTCCCCCATCCCTGGGATTCTCCAGGCAAGAACACTGGAGTGGGTTGCCATTTCCTTCTCCAATGCATAAAAGTGAAAGTGAAGTCACTCAGTCCTGACTGACTCTTAGCGACCCCATGGATTGCAGCCTAACAGGCTCCTCCATCCATGGGATTTTCCAAGCAAGAGTACTGGAGTGGGGTGCCATTGCCTTCTCCAGGGGCCACCCCGCAGGGAAGGGCTTTCCTGAGGCATCTTGGTCCCTGGGCTCTGGGACACAGGGTGGCCTGGCGGGCCTGTAGGAGGCGCCCCGTGACACAGCTGCCCTGCCCCTTGCAGAGCTGAGCAACGTGGAGTTCCACTGTGGCAGGGCTGAGGAGCTGGTGCCCGCCCTGGTGAGCAGACTGGCCTCCCAGCAGCTCGTGGCCATTCTGGACCCGCCCCGCGCTGGCCTGCGTGAGTAGCAGCCTCCCCAGGGGCTGCTGGGAGGCAGAAGGCTGCCCAGGGGCCTTTCCCTCGGGGGGCTCCTTGGGGACCCCCCGTGAGGCTCTGTGTCTCCCCAGACTCCAAGGTGGTCCTGGCCGTGCGCCGGGCAGAGAACGTCCGGAGGCTGCTGTACGTCTCCTGCAACCCGCGGGCAGCCATGGGCAACTTTGTGGAGTGAGTGTGGGGTCGGGTGGGTGGCTGGGTGCCCGGTTCACCCCTGCAGGGGACCTGCCACACCCACGCACTGACCATGCTCTGTCCTGTACAGCCTCTGCAGGGCCCCGTCCAACCGCGTTAAGGGTACTCCCTTCCGACCGGTCAAGGCTGTGGCTGTGGACCTGTTCCCTCAGACCCTGCACTGTGAGATGCTCATTCTGTTTGAGAGGGTGGAGTACCCTAATGGTGCGGGGGCCCTGGAGCCCCAGAAATCTCTGGTCCAAACCCCACCAGCACCCCCAGGTGACACCCCACCGGAAGCCAGGGTCTCCCCCGCTTCTTAGGGGCTGCGGAAACCAGCCTTCTGGAACAATGCCTGGACTGCCACAGGCGGAGCCTGGGGTCCTCAAGGCCCGCCTGGGGACAGCCAGGCAGCAGCCACAGAGGCCACCAAGCCCGTCCCTCACCCACAAACGAGCCACAAGGGCCAGAATAAACAAGTGCTGAACTGCCAGTGTTTGTGATATGAACCTGGGGGGCAGGCCCCGGAAGGCACCTCAGAACTGGGAGTGGCGCTTTCAGCACCCCACAGCCTGCGCTGCTCAGAGGTGCAGGGCCTGGAGGCCCACCACACCCCACGGGGCACACAGGGCACGGTGCCGAGCCCCCATCATCCATCTCTCTCTGCCCCAGAGGCTGCGCCTCCTGGTAGCAGCAAGAGCTGAGAGGAGCTGGGGACCCCCACCCTCTGCGAGGCTACAGCCTGTGGAGGACCCGCAGCCCCAGGACTAGCAGGCCGGCCGTTCCCTTGGGACAGCTCTGCTTCCCGCCCGTCAAGACTCATGCCTATGGCCGTGGCCCAGCTGCCCCCACAGGCCCTCCCTGCCCTCTGCCCCTGCAGCAGAGCCATGCCCACACCCAGGGAAGGGGACAGACGGAGGCAGGACCACGGTGAGGTCACCACCTCCTGCATGACGCATTGGGTCAAGGTGGTGCACTGGCTGCTTTAAGGGCAAAAACAGTTACAGTCAAGTTATTATTCACCACTGTAGACGGGACAGGACAGAAGCAAGCGTATAATTACAGCGACTTGATTTGTGGATTGCTTAACAAAGGTCCACAGGGGCTGACCTCAGTCACGTGGGGTTCAGAAGGCTCCGCAGCTAAGGGTGGGGACAGCAGCCCCCCGCCGGGGCCTGGGGTGGGACAGACCCGCCCCCATCCCCGGGGCCACCTGGTCACGCCGCACAGCCGCAGGTGAACTTGAGGGCCACCTGCACCAGCATGAGCGTCTTCAGTTCCTCTTTAAGTAAGTTCACGAGCTAAAATGCATTAACTGGTCACATCTGCTACGTGATTCCACACCTATCTTCTACCCTCACTGTAAAAGCTTCTTTCCAAATGCTAAAATATCATAAAAGCTTTAAAAATTGATGGGCTGACAGACTGGACTGTGCAAAAACTTAGTAAAAAATTACCAGAGGCCAGCAAAGGTGAGGGGCCTCTACCTACGAAGGCGTGTTCAGGGCACTAAGAACGGACGCCAGGCCAGCAAGCAGGCAGGGCAGCGCCCACGCCCGCAGGCAATGCCTCTCTGGTGGTGGTTTGCCTGCAATCTCTGAAAAATAGCTGTGGTACTAAATCCTGTTCATTTTAAACAGTCCTTCCTACTGTTAACTTTTTCAGAAAAAAGAAGGAAAACCCAGGAGGCTGGAAGGGGAGGGGACAGGTGATGTTTCA
>NW_011490213.1:34678-37284 GCF_000754665.1 Bison bison bison | reverse complement strand
TTCTAGACGGAGGGAGGAGAGGCCGGGGTGCAGAGCAGGCTCGAGGGGCACGGGGCCTCTGGCCTGGGTGGGTCTGTTCCCACCCTGCCCCCTGCTCAGCGCTGGGCCTCAGCAAGCACTGGTGTCCGTGGGGGACGGCCCAGTCTGCACAATCTCCCGCAGCCTGCTCGAGCATGACCTTCTCCCTTACCCGGTGCTGGGCTGTGTTTAGACAGTCCCACAGTCTCTATGTGAGGCTACCTCCAGCCCTGGGCGAGGCGAAGAGCAGCAGGCCCGGTCCCCTCCCACGGACCCAGCGCTGGGCAGGCCGTGCTGGCAGCCGGGGCCACGGCCCAGCCAGGTGAGCAGCTCAAGCCCGGGACACTAGCCACCACAGCGGCGTGCAGGCTGGCTGGGTCTCAGGGTGATGTGCAGAGCGGCAGGCATGCCCGGAGTTGCCGGCACAGGGCTGAGGCCCCAGTGGGCCTGGGCAGCGGACCCTGCGGCCACTGAAAGCAGGCCCACGTGTGTGCGGGGGGAGGGGCGGGGCTTACACCAGCCGCGCACTGTGTGCTTGCCGCACGCCATGACGTATTCGCTCTTCTGGTTTTTACCAGGAACCACTTCAAACTTGATGGAGGTATCTCCCATCCCGTGGTTTCTGGGGGATAAAGCAGACAGTAAGCAACATTGCCCCGAGACGGCACCCACCGTCCTCCCCAAACCGCGGCTCCCAGCCCAGAAGGGCTCTCCCAGGCGCCACCGGTCCCCTGGGGAGGCCCCCAGCAGGGACACCCCACCTTTTAAGGCACTCGTGGAGGATCTGGTAGGGGGAGAGCAGCCCGGCCTTGCTGGTCAGCTCGTAGACCCGCGAATCCTCGATACTGATGTGGTTGAAATACTACAAAGAGAAGCAGCCGGTGAGTGCCAGCCATGCCCAGGGCCTGTCCAGCCGCCCCAGCCCTTGTCACGGCCTCTCAGCGACACTGCACCACACCTCGGGCCGGGTCGCCCAAGACACGCCTGCCTGCTGGCCGCGGAGCCCATCCTGAACCAGAGTCTGATGGGATGACTTGGCCAGAAAGCTAAAGACACACAACCTTTGGAAAAAACCTTGAAAACCATTGTAAGTGAATTTAGAATAGAGAAAGTGACCAGACACAAAAGAATAGAAACTCAGCCACGGTGACGAAGAGGAGGCGCCCAGCCGGTTCACAGAGAAGGAAACTGGCAACAGGGGCCTCGCCAGCCCGGAGCCAGCTGGGACCCTCAGGAGCACAGCTCCTCCATGGCAGTGCTGTGTTCACCTCGCAGGCTGGCCGTGACCCAGAACCAAACACTCTGTCAGAGCCTCTCGGGGAGGCCCCTTCCCCGACTGTCCAGCTCCTGGGGCCCCCAGCCCCACCATCTTCATACAGAACTCCAGGAACCTGCTCCTCCAGGAGCGAGGGGGCTTCCTCCCCCACAGCGTCAGGAGGGGGCCTTGATCCCAGCGAGTGGAAAAGCACCCTGTCTGAGTGTGCCTCCCTCCCAGCACCTCTGGGTGTTAGCCAGCCAGGGCACCCTGAGCCCCGCAGTCAGGGTGCTGCTCAGACCACCGGCCACGAGGGAAGAACCCACCCCCGGGCACGGGGGGCAGAGGATGGGGCTGCAGGTCCTACCCCCTGACTGCACAGTGGCGCCCCCTGCAACCAGCTCCCTGCCTTGGGCCACCTTGACGTGAACTCAGGCGGAGGGAAGGGGTTAGAATAAAGGGTTCCCTTCACTTAAATTGTTTTTACTTTCTGGCTGCACCTCCTGGCACGCAGGATCCCAATTCCCCTGCATCAGAAGTGTGGAGTCCCAGCCATAGGACCGCCAGGGAAATCCCAAATGTTCCCTTCACTTTTATCAGAAGGAGCTGTTTCAGGAACTGGGGACAAAAACCAAACGGCAATTTCTCTACTGCAGTAGCTCTTTGCAGGGACCAAGGACAGAGACCAAACGTCTATGTGTTTCTTTATTACATTATCACAAAGACATATGTGCCTAACAGCCCCAAATATAGGGAGCAAACCTGAGGGCAGTGAAGCGACAGCTCGGCAGTAGCTAGGGACTCGCCGCTCTCTCCAGGACAGACCCCCCAGGAGGGCGCACACCCCTGGACAAGCCTCGACAAGCGTTAAAGGGACCAGCTGGAATCACACAAGCTGTGGTTCTGAATCACAATGGAATTAAGATAGAAATCAGTAACTGGAGACCTCCCTGGTGGTCCAGTGGCTAAGACTCCATGCTCCTAATGCTGAGAAGCAGGGTTCGGTTCCTGGTCAGGGAACTAGATCCTACATGCTGCAACTAAGACTTGGGTCAGCCAAATAAAGAAATATTTTAAAAAAGAATAACTGAAGGAAACTGGGGAGATGCACAAATACATGAAAAGTAAACTGTCCTAAATGGTACAAAAAAAGATCTTCACGACCCAGATAACCACGATGGTGTGATCACTCACCTAGAGCCAGACATCCTGGAATGTGAAGTCAAGTGGGCCTTAGGAAGCATCACTACGAACAAAGCTAGTGGAGGTGATGGAATTCCAGTGGAGTTATTTCAAATCCTGAAAGATGATGCTGTGAAAGTGCTGCACTCAA
>NW_011490213.1:30874-33033 GCF_000754665.1 Bison bison bison | reverse complement strand
GGGAAAAAAAAAAAAAAAAATAAATAAGGCTGGAACTGAAACAGAGAATAAACGAGAACTGCCACACAAGCAGCAGCCGCTGTGAGAAGACCAGCGACGCACAGACACCGAGAGTGGCCGAAAGAAAACAAGACTCAAACTGCTGACACTCAGGGACGAACGCAAGGATGCCACCAGAGGGCACGGCGAACGCCAGGCCCCAGGAGGACCCGGCCAACCGGGAAAACTCCTGCACAGACCCAGAATCCCACAGCCGGCTCGAGCAGCAGCAGAAAACCTGAAAACGCATAACAAGTAAACACCTTGAAAACAAGGAAAAGTCCAGGCACAGACGGTTTCCCTGGTGAATTCTACCAAGTGTTAAAAAAATTAACATCAATCCTTCACAAACTATTCCACACGATGAAAGAGAAAGGAACACTTTCCCACTCATGCTATGAGGCAGGTACTGCCCTGATACCAACACCAAAGACATCATAAGGAAAAAAAATACAGACCAGCACCCCTTAGAAACACAGCTTCAGAAATCCTTAACAAAACGGCAGCGAGCCAAGCCCGTCCACACACAAAGGTAGCTGTGCGGCACAACTGAGGGCACTCATCCCAGGAAGGCAAGGTCTGTTTCATGCTCAAAAACTAAGGAGCACAACCCCACACCAGTGGAATCAAAGATAAAAACCATGTGATCATCTCATAGAAGCAGAAAATTCAAAACCCAACATCCACTGCAGACAGAAACAGTCAGCAAACCAGGAGTGGAAGGAAACGTCCTCATGCCGATAAAGCCCCGGCTCAGCAGCAGGAGCACGTGGGTCTGGCCCCACTAACTGCAGAGGTCAGAGGCCGCGGGCCCAGCACAGAAAGCAGCCAGCGCCGCAGGGCTGGCGGGCGGGACAAGCCTGGGCTCAGATGGCGGGCCGGGGCTTCCTTCCGGAGTGATGAACACAAGCTGAGCGCACAAAACCCACTGTGCTGTGTAGCGTAAAAGGGAAAAACTACGGTGTATCTAAGTTACACTTCAACAAAGGTGCTGTGGAAAAAGAGTGCAGGGCTTCCCTGGTGGTCTGCTGGTTGACAGCATGCTTCCACTGCGAGGGGCCGGCCTGGGTTCTGTCCCTGGCCAGGGAACTAGAGCCCACGTGACGCAACTAAGCCCGGCACGGAAGAAACAGAGACAGCTCGGTATTTAAAAAAAGGATGCATCCTTCAGTGTGAGAAGCCCTCGCTGCAAAAACCCACAGAAGCAATCCACCCAAAACAGCTCACAAACAGTTCTAAGTGGTTCTCAACACAAAGAACAGTCCAGCTTTTGCAGCCTCTGCCTCAAAGGCTCGTCCACCACACAGCTGTCGGTGCAGCATGACTTCATTGCAATATGGCAAATGCAGCCTCTCACACCCACAGCGAGATGGGGACGCAGACCCAACAGGGGACGGCCCCCGCCCACAGAGACAGGTGGTTTCCCCGTCCCAATGCGAACGGTGGGTCCATGCTCACCTCCAGCTCCTCGCTGTCTCTGGGCTTCTCCTCCGACGTCTGCTTGACGAAGTCGGGGATGAGGATCTCCAGCGTGGCGCGGGCTGCGGGGAGGAGCACCAGGTGAGGGGCCAAGCTCAGACAGGATGCAGGCCCCAGGGGTGGAGCAGCACTCGGGGAGTTCTGCGGGCCGAGCGTGGGTGCCCTGGGCACAGCACCGGGCACAGGAGCGCGCCTGCAGGAGCCGGCCTCGCCAGGGTGGGCTGGGGATGCTGAGCACCTCACAGCTTTCTGCCCTGAGAGCCCGCAAACAGCCCACTGATGGGTGGAGCCGGAAGACCCTCTGGAGCCTCTCTAAAGCGGAGGGGCCTCCTGGGCAGTGGGGGAGAGACCACGTGACCCCGGCGCAGCCTGGCACAGTGCCTCCCCAGGAGAGGGGCTAGACAGCTCCCAGAAGCACGCTGCTGCGCTGGCAGGGGTACAGCCAGGCAGCAGGCTTGACAGGAGGAGCCCCCAGGGCCTGCCCAGCTGTGCTCCAGACTGGCAGCCCCAAGTTTCACCGGAAGCACTCGGGAGCGGTCCTCACGAATGTCAGGATCCCCAAGGAGCATGCCTGCCGTGCGGGGTCTACACAGACGGCACCCAGGCTCAGGCAGCACAGAGCGCTGTGTGTGTGGTGGTGG
>NW_011490213.1:27001-30774 GCF_000754665.1 Bison bison bison | reverse complement strand
TGGGCACCCCGCCCCCCCGAGCAGACGAAGGTCTTCTATGTTCGCTTCTCACATTCTGCCTTCTTGGTGAATCCTTCCCAGTGAGTGTATAACTTAAAAAGATCCAAGTGGATCACTCCATAGATACCAGACTCGCCCGCCCCACCTCCAGCCAGGATGGTTCACATGGTCCCTCTGACACCAGCAGGCAGGTTACCAGCTTTGTTCTTGGCCAGTTTTTTGCTGCTCGCCGTTCCAGATCCATAGGTCACACCGTCAATGGTCACCGAGGCACCAAAAGGCTCACTTGGGTTCTCTTAAATTAAAATGACCACTTTAAAACACACATGGCCAGGATGTTCACAGCACACCAGCACACACACACTCTGCTCACCGCAGAGTGTGGGGCAGGGCTGCTGCAGGAAGGCAGGGCGGGGGTCCCCGGGGCACTGGGCAGCCACACAGGGAGACAGGCCAGAGGCAGAGCCGCCAGCGACAGAGACCAAGGTCTGAGAAAGATGGACGGGCGTGGGGTGCACACAGAACGCGAGGGGCAGGAACCCAGACTTGGTAAGCCCGAGAAAAAGGGAGACCACGGTGGACCTGAGCTTCCAGCCTTCACTCAGGAGTGCTGAGGGCAGCACCGAGGGAGCCGGCAGCCCTGCGGCTCCTCCAGCCCGAGGCCTGGGGGGGGCTGTGGGAAGGAGGGGACAGCAGGCAAGGATGACCCCCTCCATTTCCTGTCTCATCCCAGCAGGCGGGGCTGCCCCTGACTGATGCCCGAGGCCGAGACGGAAGGCGGGACGGGGAGGCTGGGATAGGGGCACTCACCGCACTCAAAGAAGCTATACACGGGGCGGACCTTGAGCACACGCTGCATGTACTCGTGCAGGATGCACACCTCAGACTTCCCGTTGGGGTTGATGACAAACTCTGTGACGTGACGACAGGGGTCATCTCAGAACAGCCTGAAACCCCGCCTGCGGGAGGGACCCCTGGGCCGCAGGGCGGACGAGGCCAGGCTCACCTTTCTTCGTGGGCGCGTCCTGCACAGACAGCGTGATGAGCTTCTGGTTGGCGGGCAGGATGGGCCTCTCGGACTCGGCCTGTTTTCGCTTCATTTCTCGGTTGAACTGCCGACGCTCAGCCCACGTCCTGAACTTCTTCACGGTCACTTGCTCAAAGTCAAAGCGCTTCTCCAGGTAATTCCGGAACTCCTCAAGGTCTGCACGGATCGACCAGACACCCGAGTGACTGACTCCCAGCCAAAGTCACCCCCTCGGTGGCAGGACGGGTCCAGCCACACAACACCCCTCCCGCTTCCCCTCAAGGATGAGGAGCCAAGCAATCAAGCTCCTTCGCTCTGCCAGGTCCCCCAGGGAGAAACTTCCAGGCTATCCTTTTAGTTTATTTAGAACAGAAAAACAAAAATAAACAAAGAAAAAGGAACGCTTAAAAAAAACACCACTATTAGCCTCCAGGACCTTCTACCCATCCAGAACCAGGTGCCAATGGCTCACAGCAGAGGCGTCAAGCCCAGCACGGCCTCCTGCCCCCGCCTCTCCCCCAGGACCCCAGGCTTCCCATCAGCAGCCCCCCGCGGCCTGGACGCCACGCACATGCTTGCACACTTAGGAACGGAGCGAAACCACAGAGCTCCCCACACAGCAGTGTAGACCAGTGGGCACATGCTGAGGATGGTGCCACGGGGAGACCATCAGGCAGATGGGAGCCCCTCCAGCTGTGTCTCGAGAATACCCTCGTGCCCGTGGAGCACCAGCGTGCCCCCCGGAGGCTTCCCCACCAGCCCCAGATGCAGCCCCTCCTTGGGAGCAGCCCCCAGCCCCTCACGGGCAGGAGCACAGACAGCTGGGATCAAACACGCACCACCCTCTAACAGGGACTGGACAGGGGCTAAGAGAGCTGCCCCTACAGAAGAGACGCGGGCCAGGGAGGGGTGACCCAGGACTGAGGGCACCTGCGGGGCTGAGACAGTGGCTGTGCCCACCCCAGCAGTGGGACCCAGGACCAACACGCACACACCCTGCGCCAAGAGGCCCGACGGTCGTGACCAAAGGCTGTCTGGGCAGCGGCCCCGGTCGGCGGGCGGGTCTCCTGAGCGCGGGGGCGGGCTCCTTCTTGGGGACCAAGTTCGCCCCGAAGCTTACCGACCGACTCGTCCTTGCACACCTCCACCTTGGCCTTCACCTGCCCCAGGGCCCCGGGTGCCGCCTCAGCCCCCAGCGGGTCCTTCTCGTCCGGGGGCCCCGCGTCGGTGCCCAGCGGGTCGGGCTCGTCCGGGGGCAGCTCCGGCTCGGGGGGGGCTATCCCCGCGGCCCGCTCCCGCTCCTCACTGTCCTTCATCTTCCGGTAGTGCAGGCAGGGGATGCTGGTCAGGGGAGGGCCGTGTTTCTGCGGGCGGGGAGACCGCACAGCTCACCAGGCCGGACGTGCGGGCCTCTGATGCCCCCACCGGCCTGCCTGGCGACCACCCTCCTCCTGCAGCTCGCAAGACCACGTGCAGGACGGACACGGCCCCTACCCGGATGCTCCCCGTGCCCAGGAAGTAGGGCCTGGACCAGGTGACCACCCGCGACTCCCGGTGCAGGTACACGGGCACTCCGGAATTGTGGAACGTCATGATCCAGCCATCGGGCAGCGGCTCCGTCGGCGGGCGGCCACGGCCTGCGCGGAGCAAGAACAGCTGTGGTCACAGGCGCATGGGCGCCGTCAGGACAGTCAGTCAGCCCCCGGGTGGAAACAGCAGCATGCTGGAGCCAGCCTTACAGAAAAGCTCTGAGCAGGGTGGGGTGGCCCACCCCCACCAGGAGAGCCCAGCCCCGCCTGCAAGCCTGCTCCTCTGCGTGCTGGGCCCGAGCCTCTGGGGGACCCACGGGCACCAGACCCTCCTCACCTGCTCTAGTCCCCGGACACACCGCAGAGCCCTGAGCAGCGCTCCGCAAGACACGGGGCCTCGCTGCAGCTCTGCCGCCCTGACACTGCCTCTCTGCCCGCCTCCCGCGGGTACAGCCACAGGGGCTGGGTAGGCTCCGCTAGGAACCACAGACTGTGGGTCACTGCTCCCTGTGAGCAGGTGGCAAGCCTGCACTGTCCCGAGCTGCCAAGGACAGGCCTGCTGCTGGGAGATGCCTTAAGGACAGCTTGCTCTTCTTACTAATATCGGGAGCCAAGTGAAAAACTCAGAAACAAAAGTGAAACGCCACGTGGAATCTAAAAAACACACGGATGAGATGAAAACCACCCCACCGACTCTTGTGGAAACGGAACGACTCCCTCGTGCCAGGTCTGACACCCGCACGCGGCTGACGCCAGGCGAACACCAGCATCAGGACAGCCCCGGGAGGGCAGGCAAGGCTGGGCACGCACAGGCCCCCTCAGGCACCCCTGCCCCGAGGGCTGGGCCAGGAGCTACCTGCAACCAGCCCCGGGTACCCGAGGAGAAGGAGGCGTGTTCGTGACCGTGAGCAGACCAGAGCCCACGCGGCAGACACACGCCCTGCCCTGCCGACGGGAAACGGCGCACCGGCCACGCCTCAGTTACTCCTGTCATGCCGGCCACCTGCACGGTGCTCAGCAGAAGGCATCGCCTGTGTGCCCGAGTCTCTCCAGCCCCTTCCCACCACCCACCCGACACCAAGAGGCACCCCCAGGCCAAGACAGAAACAGGGAGCCCGAGACGTCCCCGTGTCAGCAGGTGGCCGCACAGGGCAGCTCTGGGCACCCCAACCGCTCTTTCCAGTGTACCCGTGACCCCTCCACCTCTGCCCACACAC
>NW_011490213.1:20929-26794 GCF_000754665.1 Bison bison bison | reverse complement strand
AGACGGGAGCCATGAGCAGCCCCTACGCTCAGCACCGCCTCCATCCGCGGCCTCCACACCCCAGAGCCCCCTCCCCCACGCCCCGGCAGTGCTGTGTCCTCACGCTCCAAGCTGCTGGCACCAACGGGACCCTCCTGCCCACAGTCGCACACAGCCGCCCAGGCCGCCTCCCGGCAGCCTGAGGGCTCTCCCGGAGTACATGCGCCCGAGAGCCTTGCTACTTCCTGGCCCTACTCACTTTTGAGAACCGTTTTAATCTTGGTCATCATTGGCTGCACGCTTGTCTCCCCATCCGACGGGTGGTCGCTGTCTCCTCCGTATTTCTCCTCCATTCGCCTCTTTTTGGGAGCACAGAGGCCCTCTTCCAGAAGGGCATCAACATCGTTGTCAAAATCATCCTGCAAAACACGCTGTTCAGAAACCGCGGCCCCTGGCACCTGCACTCCTGCCCGCGGCAGGCGTCAGCGACAGCACAGAGAGGAGGTGGTCTCAGGGGCCTAGGTGCGCCTCTGTGGTGCGCGAGCATCTGAAAAACAAACAGGGTGAAACAGCAGCCGAGGCACACGCTCGTGACCAGCAGGTCCTTCCAAGTCGGCGGAGACAAGGGTGCAAGGCAGACCTGCCAGGCAAACTATCTGTTAGCAGAGCTGGGAGCCCTGGACCCCTGACGGCTCTCTCTCCGCATGGACCTTTCCACGTCCTGTGGGTTTTTTCCTCTGCAACACTGCAACATGGGCTTCCCACAGATGCTGCAACTCCCAAACACCTCTCTGTGGGTTTTGCTAACAGTGCTCCAAAGGAGGGGACGCCGACATACCTCGTAGGAGAAATTCAAGGCCTCTTCGTCCACTCTGTCTCTCTGCACGATCGCTTTAGCCGTGAACCCGCCTGCGCCTTCTTCATCTAGCTCCAAATTGTCAGTAAAATCTTCTAACTCATCGAGCACTGCATACTCCACTCTCTTTTCCTGATCCAGCTCATGTTCCTCATCCCTCTTACCCGCACTCTCACCCCCTGCGCCTACCCCGTTCCCCACGCTCCCGCCAAAGGGACCAGCATGCACGTCCCCACTGACAGGGCTGAGGGCCAGGCCACACTCTGCCCGCACGTCGCGCTCCGCTCCCGTGTACAGCACCTTCCTGTCCTCACTCCTGCAGCTCTCCGTAAAGCTCACGCTAATCTTTACATCCTTAAGCAACTTAAGGTCAGGGGAGAACTTCCGGACCGCAGGTGCATGCCGCGCTGTGCGCGGGCTGTGGCCACTACAGTTCGGGTCTACGAGGAGGCGGGCCTTAGAGGAGGATCCTTTGGAGAGAAGAGAAGCTCCGTAGAAGTTGAGCGGGTCCTCGGCAGGGGGTTCGGCCTGTCCATCACCACCAGAGCCAACGTCCATTACCTCTGCATCACTGGACGTTTGCAGGGGAGGTGGTGGAGACTGTCCACGGGGCAGCGCACGGAGGGGGCGAGCTCGGTCCTCCATCGCCACTCCTCCTGCGGGCTCGCGCGGGAGAGGAGAGGGGCTCCCACATGTCTCCATAGTACAGTGGTTAGGACTACTTTAAAAGACCAGAGTTTTTAAAACCCTGACATAACTCTAGACAGCTAACATGCACAAGTCCGTCGAGACCCGGGTGCGTCCTGCCCGCGCTGTGCACGCTGGCGGCTTAGTCAAGCTGGCCACATTGCTCTTTTCATCAATGTAGACAGCTTTTAGAACCACTGCCTCAATTATTGGAAATCACAATGCACTCAGCTTAAATGACTGACGACTACGCGAGTCTGTCCTCGAGCCGAAGGGGCACCCGTCTTCCTCCACCTGCAAAGAGACGTAAAGGCGCCGTCACACAGCGACCGAGGCCTCCGCTTCCCGGCACCGAGAGTCCAGTGACACTGCCTGAGAAGGGCGCCTTCCATGCTTCAGAACAGGCAAACTTGATTCCCTTCTTCAGAACCTAAATTATAACTTAAATCCTAAGTCAAGTATTTTACTAATTGTCCGCTGTATTTCCAGCTTCAGAAACACAAAAACCGTATTATACTTAGGTTCAAAAAGGATTAAAAAAACCAAAACTCCTCTACTACACTGCACCGCGGCACTCCCCTGGCTCGGCTCACGTGGCCGACCTTCCACAGCACACGGGGGTGTGTGGCTTCCATCCAGCACCAGTGATGTGGGTCCACTCACCTGCTCGGGCCGGTCAGTCAGAGGGCAAGCAGGCGGCCCTCCGCTCAGCTCTGCGGCACTACGGCCTCAGAGGCATGGCCGGGGCTCCGCCACCCGGGACCCCAGGGCACGGGGGCAGGGGCAGTGATGCGGCGGGGTGGGCATGGCTCTGCTCCCAGGAGGAGGAGCGCTGGGAGCCACGGGGACGGAGCCCGGCCGGGCGGGCAGGGAGAGGCTGCGGGGGCCGGCTGAGCCTAGGCACGGGGGTCCTGGCAGCCTCTTGGAGCCTGGCTCCATGCTGGGGCAGCAGGCAGGCCCAGGGTGAAGGTACCCTCAGGCCACAGTTCAGTCCCTACACAGAAGGGAGGCCCACACCCGCGAGAAGAGCGGACACAGAACTGACCACACTGCCGAAAGGGTGGAGGCGGAGAGCGGGACGAGGCAGCGCCGAAGACCCACAGGGCCTCTCCCCAGGGGACACTCATGCCGAGCGGGTGGAGGCGGAGAGCAGGACGAGGCAGCCCCAAGGACCCACAGGGCCTCTCCCCAGGGGACACGCAAGCAGGGCCCGCAGAGAAGGGTGCTCGGAGCCTCTGGGCAGAACCGGCCAACGGGGCCGAGGCCACCAGGACGAATCAGCCAGGCGGTCACCCACTCCACAGGAGAGGCCACCCAGAGAGCAAGGGCAGACCAAGAAAAGGGCTGGGGACGCAACCCTGGGGAGTTCGCGCCAGAGGGAAGACACCAGGCTGAGAAGGCAGGGCGGGGCGTCCAAACAAGGGGCCGCGGCAGGGAGGTCCCAGCAGAGCAGAACACGTGCAGACACGCACGCAGGCGCACACACACACGCACGTGCACACACGCACCCCCACACCGTGCAGACACGCGCACGAACATGCCATGCACATGGATGCAGACACACATGCGTGCGCACACCACTCGGGGCGGCTTGCGGGTTGCAGACAGACAGGAAACAGCAGACACCACACGTTTTAAGAGGTTACGGTGGAGGGACAGGACATCAAAGACAGAGACTTGTTTAGGTGTAACCAATTCATCCAACAACTATTCACTGACCACCTACTCTGATGGGGGCAGCAGCATCAACAAGAGGGCAGCAACCACTGACCTGTCTTCTACTTCCCGGGTCCCAAGGTGTCCTCATGTTTCTGAACACAATACCTCCCCCGCAGGCACGTCTGCCAAAAGCGCTAAGGACCAAGGAAACAGGGCACGCAGGTGGTGACGGACACGGGGCCGGGAGGCCACGGAGGCGGCGCCGGACGCACGAGGACCGCCGAGCAGGGCACGGCCAGTCTCCTGGCACCAAGAAAGCTCATTTCAGACAGGCAGGCCAGCACGCCCAGCACTACAGAACACTGACACGACCAGGACCAAAGCCCTGGGCACCAGGCAGGTCTGCCAAGACCCCAGCAAGAGCCCACCCGTGATTCTGGGGGCCAAAAAGGCTAAAAGGAAAAGACGTGAAGAGGACGGGGACACCTCCGGCCATGTTCAGAGGCTGAGAAGCTCAGTGTAGAAGCACAGAACTAAGATGATAACGATGAAACCTGATGAAGGGAGGCCTTGAAGAGGTGCCCAGAGTGCAGGCTGGGAGCTGCGGCAAGTGGTCCTTGGAGTTTGGGGAGCCGTCGGGCCCCGGGGCAGCAGTGCGCTGAGGGCTCCGCTGCAGGCTGTCCCGAGCACGCTCCTGACCTTCCCTGTTCGCTATCTGCACCCGTCAACGCCTTCCATGCGGCGCACACAAAACACTGCAGATGCTGAGGACGGGAGACAGACGAAACCCCCGGCCCCAGAGCTTACACATTAGCAGAGAGACGGACAAGTAACAACTAAGAAAAACTGAGACGCGTTCAAGAGAAAGCAAAGCAAGGAGCTGAGGAAAGGTGGGCAGCGAAGGGCTCACAGCCAACACCCCCTGAAGGCAGAGGAGGGGATATTCCAGGCAACATCGAGAAGAACAAAGGCCCCGGGGTGGGAGCACGGGGTGGCGGATAACAGCAGTGTGCCCGGGGGGAAGAGGCCAGGGCAGTGAGGGTAAGGAGACCAGGACTCCGGCTCTTATCTCGAGAGACAGGCCCCTGGACAGGAGGGTCCAAGTGGTGAGGTCACATGATCCAAGGTCAGCAGTCACGACCAGCCCCCGGGCAGGCCCTGCTCTAAGCACGTTGCACACTATCACTCACCAGTTCTCACACAGCACCGTGAGAAAAAGGTTAAGGACAGAGAGGTTAAGCAACTTGCTCAAGGTCATACAGCGAGAAGGTGGTGGAGTGCTTTACCACCCAGGTAAGGTAGCTCCAGTCTGTACTGCCTTGGATTACACTTACGGTTGAAAAGAACAGCTCTGTGTCCTGAAAATCCCTAAGTGGGTAGATAATAGGAGGCACAAGGGTGAGAGCAAAGAAACGAATAAAGAGGCTCACCAGGCAGCCTGGACCAGCACGTCAAGCTGGACGTGGTGAGAAACCGCCCTGAGGAGTGCATGGAGACCGAGGAGACTCCACACTCAGGGACAGAGGTGGTGAAGGCAGCGTGAGGAGTGTTCGGGTGGGTGAAGATCATAGCCTAGGTTTAGACACGGCTACTTGGCACCAAAGTAACACGTGGAGGTGTGGAAGAGGCAGCCAGAAGCATGCAGCTGTCAGAAGGGAGGCCGGGGCTGGAGACGGACATGCAGGTCTCAGGAGAGACAGCGTTAAAATCAGGGACTGGACGAGATCGCCAAGGAAGGGAGCGCAGATCCTACGAGAAGCCAAGACTCACTTCCCTACCCTGAGATCACAGTCAGATTATAAAAGCCCGGAGACATGCCCCACACGGTGGCCAGGGCCACAACGGGCTCAGAGGCGGGCCCTCCCGCCATCGCTACTGCTCCAGCTGACGGCACACACGGATGCAAACCCGGGCGTCAAGTGGACGGTGAGCCAGCAGCAGGCTTGCAGCAGGCACCCCCGGGCCCGGCACAGTGCAAAACCAAGACACTCTGACAGCGCCCTTCACTTGGGTCCACTTGCTGGGCGGGCGTGGAGGCGCTGTCTCGAAAGGTCCAGTGCTGTAGCTGCCGCCTTTCGTCAAGCCTCTCGCTGCAGCCTCCCGCCCAACCCAGCGGCAGAATGACCTCACCCCGTCCTTTTCTCATCTTCCCTCCGCCTCGCATCCCACACTCACTGGCGCCACTGCTGACTGGCCGTTCCCCCCCTTCTGGTGGGTGACCACCTGCGGCAGGGTTTCTGGCCCGCTCTACCCGCCGCCCAGGACTGGAGTCCAGTCTGCGGCCAGGACACAGGACACCCGCCTAGCATTTGGGGCCTAGCAGTCCCCTGCCCTAGCCCGGACGGCTGGGCGCCGGGTAACCGAGGCACATGCGAGCATGCAAACAAGTCAAGTTCCTACCCTGAGCAACCCAGGTCTATCGGAGGACACCTGGCGGGGACCACTGTCAACAGGTGGTCACCTTCCACTTGTTTCTACCCCAGGGTCATTGTTACGACAAAACCACATCCCGACCGTCTACGTGACCCTGGGTCCGTGAGCGTGTGGTGGAAAAGACGGAAGGCTCCTCACGTTTCCCAGGCTCTCGTGCCCGGCAGGGTCCCGGGCCGGCACCGCCGCGGTAGGGACCTTGCCCGCCCGAAAGCCCCTTATGGCTTCGGGCCCACCGGACGAGGGGTCTCCTC
>NW_011490213.1:18686-20123 GCF_000754665.1 Bison bison bison | reverse complement strand
CAGGACGCGCCTTGGGTCTGAGCGAGACCGCAGGCACGCCGACCTCCACGCTCTCCGTGTGAAAGCGGTGAGCGTAACGATAAGGGGGCCAAAGTCAGGAGGGCGCCGCTGTCCGGCCCTTCTCGGCTTGCTGGTCCTGCGCGAGGAGCCAGGACTGCCCCTGCCGAGGCGGGAGCTCCCCCGGCACGGAGACGGCTGCAAACCAGAGCCGGCGGTGCGGACCGAGGGCCGAGAGCGAGGGCCGGGCGGGGCCCGTCAGTTTGACGGCGTTACAGAGCACCCCCCCCCCCCCGCGCCACCCCCCAACACTCCCTGGCTGCAAGGCCAAGGCGGTGACTTTGCAGGAGACAATTGGGAAGACCGCTCCGCCAGGCGCCCCAGCAAAGGTGCGCACGTCCACCATCAGAGCGGATAAAGACGTGTCGGTTTGTGTCTTCAAGATGCCTCGATTAAAAAAAAAAAAAAAAAAGGAGGGAAAAACGCCAGTAAAGGGACATACGGAGGGCCTCCCGAGAAAGACATACTAAAGCCGGAAGGGCAAAACCCATGTGTAATCACAAAGAGCCGGCAAACTCACAGAGGGTCCTTCTACCCCCAAAATGGCCAGTACTTTTCAAAAAATGTCAAGATCACTCAAGTCAGAGAGAGACTGGGGAGCCCTTAGAGCTGGAGGAGCAACAACTAAGTGTGATGAGGGGTCAGGCAAGGGTTATTAGTGGGACAAAGCTCAGCAGATTAGGTAACAATATTGTATCAATGCTAATTTCATGGTTGTAAATGTTTACTGTGGTTAGGTAAGGTGTTGAGATTGGATCTCTGGGAAGGATACTGGATTCTTTGTTCCATTTTTCAAGTTTGTAGCAAGTTGAAATCATTTCCTAAAAAGAGCCAGGGGAGGGGTGCTGCAGGTCACTAAGCTGGAGGCCCACCTAGGTCTTCCCTCCCTGCCTGCCCTCTCCTTGTCAGGCTGTGCCACAGGGTTGGCACCAGGCACCCCACAGCGGGCACCGAGCCCTGTGAGGGTCTGGCTCTCGGACTCAGCCAGCTGCTGGCCTTGCCCAGTGCACTTAGAGCCCATGGGAACCCCCCAGCCCACCACCCTCCATCTAGCCACCTCACCACACTTCATTGCCTCCTGAGGTAGGGACCCCACCTACCCCAGTCAAACCTGAGACCTCAGCCCTGCACACTACAGCCAACTTCCCACTTGGCCTGGCACCAAGCAGGTGACAGACAAGGACCTTACCACGGGACCACCCCGCTGTTCTCAGCTGGCTCCAGCATCGGAGTCACAAAGATCAATGCCTGGAAGCTGGAACTCCAGCACAAGCTGGGGGAGAAAACCTTTTCCCTTGGGGCTTCTGAGTTTCCACCTCAGCCTGGCTCACTTGAGGGGGTCTCTGCCAGCACAGGAGATCAAAAGACTCCGTGGGGGGC
>NW_011490213.1:7773-18586 GCF_000754665.1 Bison bison bison | reverse complement strand
CAAGACCTGAGGATCCCTGCATCCCTCGCTGATGGTGTGCTCACAGGAGTCAGGCGCCCAGGCCCGACAGGACTAGACCTGAGGTCTCCGAGGTCCCTAGCTGGCTGTGTGCTCACAGACGTGGCTCTGTGCCTGCACACCTCCGCTCGGCCGTCCTGGGGCTGGAGAACAAGCAGCTCATCGGGGAAGGGGCATGAGAGACTCCAGCAGGGACTCGGATCAGATGCATCTGGTGACAAGCACAGAGGCCTCTTCTGGGCATGTCAAAGGCCCTTCCAGGAGACAGCTAACCCGGGTCCTGAATCCTCCAAACAACAGAGACCTCGCTTCCAGACACTGGCCTGAGCCAAGGAGGTGTGCAAAGGGTTAGGCTCTACTATCTATCTGGCCAGGGCATCAGGACACAGGAGTGGAACAGATGAAAGGTCTTCACACTCTTGTTCCGACTGGGAGACACACAAGCAACACTCGGTCAGTGCAAGGCCTGCCTGTCAAGACAAGGGCTTTCTGTTGTGCAGCAGAGACCAAGATGGGGAAGCTGCCTCAGACAGGGTGACTGTCAGGACTTGAGCCAAGACCTGCGGGGCAGGGGAGGGGGAGTGCAGCGCGGGCATCTGGGGGAGGAGCCCTTCCAGCAGCGGGAGCCGCAGAGCAAAGGCCCTGGGGCACGAGCAGCCCTGGGCGCTGGGGCAAGCCCGAGCAGGCATGGCTGGGCCCCGAGGGCTGCCTGGCCGCACCCTGCTCCACCCTGGCCTGCGGGCTGTGGCGCTGTCCCTGTATCTCCCCAGGCCTGTTTCCTGGTGTGTAAAACAAGGTCACAATTTTTTATTTTGCTCAGCTGCCAAAACAAAGTATGCCAGTGAGGGGCTTACACAACAGAGATTTATTCACCTGGTTCGAGACTGGCCGTCTGAGATCAGGGTGTCCGTCACAGGCCCTGCTCCTCTGAGGGCTTCAGGGGACAGCAGGCCCCCCTCCCTGCTTCTGGGGCTCCTTGGCAGGAAGCAGCTTGGCCCCAGCCTTCGCAGGCATCTGTCTGCGTGCCTGCCTGTCCCTGTGCCCATGTGTCCCTTTTCATAAGGACATCGCTCCTACCGATTCTCTTCTGATTATCTCTGGAAACACCTGACGAAGTCACCTGAGGGGCCAGAGCCCAGCGCCATCTCCCAGGGGGCACCCAGGTCAGCCTAGATCCACAGAACCAAGCCTGGAGCTACTTCCTTGGGCCCAGGCTACCCAGGGGCACAGGGCAAAGGGTGCATGGGGAATGTGGGCAGCAGACATCTGAAAGCCTCTCCGGATGGCCCTGCACCAGTGCAGCAGTGCCCCCAAGGGCGGCATGGCTGGCCGGGGGGCCTGTGAGGCAGGCAGAGGGCACTGGCCGTACCAGAGCCGGGGACTTGGCCGATGGCAGCTACGCAGGACGCGGTGGGTGGGGAGCGGCACAGGCTGCCTCACACGGGGCCGCTTCCTGCTGGGCCGTGAGGGGTGAAGAGGGGACAGAGGAGGGCCAGGGAGCCAGGGAGGGCCCGGGGTGTGCCCAACCCGCCTGAGCTGTCAGTGCGCTGAGGAAGCCAGGTCGGGGGTCGGCCGCCAAGGCGGAGGGAAGCTGGGTGCCCACACTGGACGCAGGACTCCAGATGCCCAGCCCCAGCTGGGGACAGGAGCGCCAGGGTGCTTGTCCAAAACCAGGGCCCGGGGCTGCGCGGGGATGGACGCCACTGCCCCCTCAGCTGGCGCACAGCCCCCAGCACCTGCGGGCCTCCACAGGCCTGACCCCACGGCCCCCGGGGTGCAGGGCGCCCACCTGCACCGGAGTCTGTGGACCAGAAGGGCGGCGCCCCAGCCCACACGGGCACCCTGTCTCACAGTCAAGGCGTGGAATGCACTGGCCTCAGTTTTATTGTCAGCATCCCCCATTCACGTACAGGGTCCTATGCCATTTAGTTCTTCGGGAGAAGGAGAACGGCAGGGGCCTCTGTGTGCCCTCCCTGAGACGGGCCTGCCTCGAGCCGGGAGCCCCGGGCAGCGCAGTGCGCATGGACACCCCTTGTGGGTGGCCCCAGGCTGTGTCTACCTAGGGAGAGGCTTTCATCCCTCCAGAGGGCCCGTCCCCTTCCAGGAGCAGGGCCGGGGTCAGCGTGGACCATGGCCAGGATAGGAGGGGCTGCTCTGAAGCGGACGTCCACTGTCGTGTCTGGATCGTGGCGAGACTCACAGGACGAAGCACACAAGGGTGAGAGGCACTCGTCGTGGGGCCGGCTCTTGTGGGTGGCACGCCTGGAGCATTTGTGCGTCTGAGCATGTGTACACATGCCTATGGCCTGCAGTGTGTGCACACCTGCGTGACGTGTGTCACATGGGGCTCTGCACACAGGCAGGGGAGGCCCGGCACCCTGACTGCAGGCCGCTGTCATCTCCAGGGCCCAAGGCTGGACCCCGAGCTAGACCTAAGGATGCAGACGGTTCACACAAAGGGCTCTGCCCTGGGGAACGCTGGCCGGCTCACGGGCAGTACCTGTGACAGGGCCTCCCGGGAGCCCCAGCCACAGCGGCTGCGGGCTAGCTCTGCAGCCGGAACTCATGGGTAGTGGTCTCCCAGCGGGTGGGGTCCGAGCCCAGCATGCTGCGCTCCGTGAAGGTCACGTGCCCATCTGCATCCACAAGGATGACCGTGTTGGTCCTAAAAGAGTGCAGGGCCCATGTTCAGCCCCGAAAGGTGCAGATCCAAGGTGGGAGGGGCCTCGATGGGCCCTGGCTTGGTCCGGTCTCAGGGCGCTCAGGCCCAGTGCCTCTGGGCCGGGGTGGGGGGAGGGGGCACTGAGCTGGGGGCCCCACAGGTTTCTGCCCAGCGGGACCACCCCTCCACCACTCGGCGAGTGGGCCCTGGGCTGACGAGGCTGAACGCCCAGGGCTCCCAGCCAGGGAGGTGGCAGGAGGAGCTGGGGAGGTGGGCCCCCCGGGGCGGAGGCAGCACCTGTGCCTGCCCGTCCTACCTGGTGCCGTAGTCCGGGCAGCGCACGCACACGGCCGCGTACTTGCTGAGGATGGGTCGCACGTACTCCCTGCCCTGGGCCTCGATGGCTGGGTCTGGCAGCTGCCTGAAGGACAGAGGCGGCGTTCTTGCTGCCAGCTCGCAGCCCTGCAGTGCCCGGGAGTCCACCAGACTGGGTGGGGGAACCACACAAGCTGCTCCCTGCACGTCCCAGGTCAGGGCCCAGAACCCCTACTCAACCTATTACGAGGGGCTCCGCTGTGGGGGCCACGGGACAGCGACTGCCAGCCTGTCCCTGTGCCAGGGCCCCCAGAGCTGCCCGGGGCTCGACCACGCAGGCCCCACGGATGGAAGCGACCGGCTCGCAGAGCCTCCGTGTGTGCAGGGGGCACTCACGCCTCGTCGTTGCTGAGCACATCTAGGAGCTGGGCCACCAGCGCATCCCTGGGGAGCTCCCGGCCCTGCTCCACGGCCTCCAGGAAGAGCTGCTTCCCGAAGCACAGCTTCCTCCAGGGCGTCTCCAGCAGCGCGTTGCTCAGCCCATA
The DNA here is from genome assembly GCF_000754665.1 of Bison bison bison. Lineage (NCBI taxonomy): Eukaryota > Metazoa > Chordata > Mammalia > Artiodactyla > Bovidae > Bison > Bison bison. The sequence goes on along the minus strand of NW_011490213.1, from coordinate 15,046 downwards.
GGTCCCTGCAGGAGGCCGGGGGTTCTGCCAGCGTGGGGGTGGGGGACTGTGACCCACACTCCACCCACCCACCCCTTCTCTGCACGCCTCTGTCTCCAGGAACTTGCCAGGGCTGGTTGTGGGGAGGGCTCGGGTGATCAGAATCAACACCAGGATAAGGTCTGTCCCTAAGTCGGGGGAGCCCGAGGTGGGGTACACCTGAGAAGGTTCAAGCTGGGACCCCCACAGCCTCAGGCCAGGAGGCTGCCCGCCAGGGTCAGCCGAGGTCAGGGAGCCCGACCCTAGGAAGCCCCAGGTGCCAACACGTAAACTGGACGTCATCACAATTTAAAATGACTCCTTGCTTCAGGAGACAGCAGCGAGAAAGCAGGAAGACAGGATGGAAGAAAACATTAGAAAAGTCAAATATCTGATGGGAAACTTGTATTCAGAACACATAAGATAATTCTTGCGATTCAGTAACAGAAAGATGACCCAACTGAAAAATAGGGAGAGGACTTGAGTAGACATTTCTCCAAATAAGACACAAGAACGACCAACAAGCAGGTGGAAAGTTGCTCAATGTCATTAACTACCAGGGAAATGCATACCAAGGCCACAGTGCGACCACATCGCGCTGGGGACAGCGGCGACGAGAAGTCGGCCAGTGACAAGTCCTGGCGAGACTCGTAAAGTTGCTGCTGGCGATGTAAAATGGTGCAGCTGCTTTGGGAAGCAGCCTGGCAATTCATCAAACGTTCAGTTACTTTACAATCTGCCAACTCCACTCGAACTACCCACATAAGAGAGATGAAGGTACCCACGCTAAAATGTGGAACCAACATTCACAGCAGCCAATTAACAGGGACAACCAAGTGTCCTTCACTGGGCAAGGGATAAACGAGGCAGAAAACCCACAGGACGGAATACTGTTCAGTCACAAAAAGGAACGGAACCCTCACACCACGGAAGGACGAACCTTGAAAGTGTTCCCCAAAGGGAAAGGCCAGACACAAAAGGCTGGTACTGTCTGCGCCTGTCTACATAAGTCGTGCAGAATGGGCTAACCCACAGACAGAAAGCAGACGGCGGTGCCCAGGGCTGGGGTTAACTGCCAGCCCTGGGGTGGGGAGCGTCCCTTCTGGACTTGGATTTTGGTGACGGCTGCACCACTTTGGAGACAGTGAAAACGACCAAAGCCATGCTCTAATGGGTGGGCTGGATGCCGCACACATGGCTCGATGGAGCAGTTCCTTTTTTTCTTTTAAAGTAACATGGAGGGCTTCCCTGGTGGCTCAGTGGTAAAGAATCCACCTGCCAATGCAGGAGACAGGGGTTCGATCCCTGGCCTGGGAAGACCCCACGTGCTGTGGAGCATCTCTGCCCCTGCGCCACAACTACGGGGCCTGCCCTAGAGCCCCTGCTTCGCAAGAAGGGAAGCCACCGTGGGGAGCAGCCCCGCTCGCCACAACTAGGGAAAGCCCAAGCAGCAAGGGAGACCCAGCACAGCCAGAAATGAATAAATAAAAAGATGCAACTTTTTAAAGAAACAGAAAGCGACAGGGATCGGGGCGGGGGGAGGCTCTGGGATGACACAGCAGTGGAGAGGTGACAAGAATTTTGTCCCAGCAGCGATTCGCAGATGAGCAGCCTCTCTGGGCATGGCTGAGGGCAGCGGCGGGGTCCCGGCGCTGCCACAGGGGTCACAGAACTGGGAGCACCAGCGGCTCTGCACAGGCAGAAGCAGCCCGCCTGTGGGCCAGGTGAGGCCACAGCCACCACGGGCCACAGGGGCACGAACGGCTGCGAACAGCGGAGGAGAGACCCCGGCAGAGCCCCGGGCCCGGGAGGCGGCAAGGGGCCCCCAGGGGAGCAGCCCACCCTGCACCACCCGCCGGGGCAGCCTCACCTGGCGCCAGGACAACAGGCTCCCGCTCCCCCCGGTTTCCGTAGTAGCAAATGACGTCTCCCTTTTCTGCGCTGCAGCCAAGGGCAGAGAGGGTCAGCCAGGGCCACGGGGGCCACACCCTTCCACACAGGCACCCCTGTTATGAACTACCTGTGCCTGACCAGCCTGACACCTCTCTGCGCATCAACACGGGCCTGTCCACAACCCGACCACTGCGTCCCCAGCGCCCCCTCAGGGCCCAGCGGCCCAGCTCCTGAACCTCACAGCCAGGGCGGCTGCCCAGGGCTCCAGGGCCCCAGCCTCCCTAGGTGAACCGCTCCTACCGCCTTGGGGACAGGCCCCCACCCCTGCCCCTCGCTGCCCACTGCACCCCAGGCAGGGAATGCCCCTTGCCCCAGGTCCTCTACCCACAGGGCCCACGGCTGGCTTGGCTGGCATCACAGCCCCTTGGCAGCTCCAGACAGGCCGACAGACAGCTCCCTAGCCCTCAGAGGACCTGGGGTCGCCTCATTGCCCTCGGCCCAGCCCCAGGTGGTGGTGGGGCGTCCCCGCCTGAAGACCCACCTCAGGTCGGCCGCGATGAGGTTGAAGCCGTTGTACAGATGGCCCTCGGCCGAGACCTTCTTTAGGTAGGACAAGCTGTCCATGTCCGAGGTCAGGAACTGGGCCACGAGCTCACCTGTGGCAGGGGACACACGCCCATGGAAGGGCGGCAGGACTGAGCCCGTCTCCCGGGAGACAACAGTCCCCCTGGGCCTGTGCCTCCCTTGCTGACCGGCAGCCTAGGAGGTGGGTGTGGAGGCTTCTGACTCTGAACATCCCCCTGCTGAGCCCCCACGGGGAGGTCCAGCACAAGGGGACATCGGAGACAGCGTGTGTCCACAGGACGGGGGGTGACCACACAGTGGTCGGGAGCCAGGCTGTGGCCAGGCCGAGGTGGCTCCCGGTTTCACCAGCCAGGGGGCTGCAGGGCCCCTCTCCTCGCCCCGCCTCCCACCCCTGCAGGCGTCTGCGAGCCCCCAGCCCTGTACCTCGGCCCCGGGCATTGTGGTTCAGCCGCGGCTGCAAGTAGTTGGTGAGCGCGGCCAGCTTGCCCCGCGTGCTGATGCCCAGCCACGTGCCGCCCTCCTTGCCTTCCTCCATGTCCAGCCCTGCAACACACGGCAGCGTCGCCAGCAGCCCTGGGGCCGGCCGGGGCTCAGACTCCGCGGGACGAGGCAGCCTGCAGGCCCACAGATCTGTGGGGGGACCTTCATCCGGGACAACACCTGCTGTCCCCGGGAGCCCCAGCCCACGCACACGTGCCAGCACCTGGGTGGGCGTCAGGCCAGGGCGCACACAGCACCAGCTCTGCCACGGAAACCGCGCCAGGCCCCAGCCAGGTGCAGGGACACTGGCTGTCGTCCCTGGGCAGGACCAGGCTTCACTAGGAGCCCTCCTGCTGCCACCCTCCACAACCACGGGCCCGCCCTGGGCTGGCAAGGTAGCCACAGCCACCAGCAGTGAGTTCCTGGCCGGCGGGGTCACTTTGCTTGAAGACTGGGGTGAAAACAACTACATCATTAACACGTTATTATTACAACAATAATAAATTGCTATAGTACGTGCTACATCACTCAGTCACGTCCTACTCTTTGCGACCCCATGGACTATAGCCTGCTAGGCTCTTCTGTCCATGGAACTTACCGTGCAAGAATACTGGAGTGAGTTGCCTTATCCTCCCCCAGGGGAATTACGATAGTAGAAGAACTAAAAGAGGGAAAGATCTGAACAAGTATTGAAATAAAACTGCCCTTATTTGTATGTGAAGAAGATCCAAAGAGAATCTACAAAAAAAAAAAAAACCTTCCATAACTAATGAGTAAATACTAATAAGAACTGGAAAATGAAAATTTAATTAATCATTTACAACAGCAGCAAATGATTTTCAAAACACATAGGAAAACGTTACAGGAAAGACGTGTGTGCTGAGGACGCACGTCAGGCAGACCTGACTGAAGGAAGAGCCCTGCTCGGCGCTCAGACGCGCACATGGTCAAGAGGAGCTCTGCCAGAGCGCGGGCAGAAGGGAGCCGTCCGACACCGCTGGGGAGTGCACGCTGGTGCAGCCGCTATGAAGTCCAGGACAGAGGCCCCCAGAACACTAACACAGAACTTCCATACGATCCGACAAGCCCACTCCTGGGGTGCATATCTGGACAAAATAACACGGAGAGATCCATGCAGCCCGATGCTCACTGCAGCGCTATTTACAGCAGCCACAGTGCAAAAGAAAGTCAACGCCCATCATCAGATGCATGAAGATGCGGCGTATTTATACCACAGAACACTATTCAGCCGTAAGAAGCACAAAATAATGCTATTTGCAGCAACATGGGTGAACCAGAGATTGTCATATTGAGTGAACTAAGTCACACAAAGAAAGACCAATACCATATGGTACGGCTCATACGTGGAATCTAAAATATGACCCAGTGGCTAAGACTGTGCTCCCAATGTAGAGGGACCAGGTTCGATCCCTGGTCAGGGAACTAGACGCTGCGTGTGGCAGCTAAAGATTCCCGACCCACAACTGAGACCTGGCACAGCCAAGTAAACACTCAGAGCCAGAATGTGACACCGACGAACCTACCCGTGCGACAACAGACGCACAGACACAGAGCACAGACACAGAGCACAGACCTGTGGCTGCCAGGGCGGGAGGGGAGTTTGGGGTGAGCAGAGGCAAACTCGTGTACACAGGGGAATAAACGGGATCCTACCGCACAGCACAGAACACCAGACTCAACGTCATGTGATAAACCACATATAAAACATATGAAAAAGAATGCACATGTACACATGGAAAACTGAGCCACCGTGTCGAACAGGAGAAGCCAGCGCAGCGCTGTAAATCGACCGTAAAAGCAAGGGTGAGGGTTCTCTGCAAATGACCAAGAGTGACCACAAGCAAATGAAGACCCGGCAGGCTGGCATTTTATAGAAGTCACAGACCTAAGCGTAACCAAAACCAGAAGGGTTCCAGAACCACACAGAGGAAGGTACCTTTACAATCTCACGAAAGGCAAAGCCTTTGGGTAAGATGCAAGAAAACCTATGACAAACCTAGACAGCATATTAAAAAGCAGAGACGTCACTTTGCCAACACAAGTCTGTATCGTCAACGCTATGGTCTTCCCAGTAGTCATGCATGGATGTGAGAGTTGGACCATAAAGAAGGCTGAGCGCCGAAGAATTGATGTGTTTGAACTGTGGTGTTGGAGAAGACTCTTGAGAGCCCGTTGGACTGCAAGGAGATCCCACCAGTCCATCCTAAAGGAAATCAGTCCTGAACATTCACTGGAAGAACTGATGTTGAAGCTGAAACTCAAATACTTTGGCCACCTGACGCAAGGAACTGACTCGTTTAAAAAGACCCTGATGCTGGGAAAGATTGAAGGCAGGAGAAGGGGACGACAGAGAATGACATAGTTGGATGGCATCACCTATTCAATGGACATGAGTTTGAGCAAGCTCTGGGAGTTGGTGATGGACAGGGCGGCAATGGCATGCAGCAGTCCATGGGGTCGCAGAGAGTTGGTGACGACTCTGCGACTGAACAACACCAAACCCAGGATGCTCCTTGGCCATGCTCACGGGCTCCCCTCAGTCCTCCTCCAGCGGCTCCCAGGCCTCTGGGAAGCCAGGCCAGCCTGGGCAAAGACCCCACACACAGGACCGCCATGCCCAGAGCTCAGGGCGCAGGGGCCAGCCCGCCCACTGCGCCCCCAGCGCTCTCCCCACCTCCCGCAGGACCTGCTCCTTCTTCCCGCGCCCAGCCTCCTCTGCCCGACTCGGCACACGGAAGCCTTCACGGATGTCTGAGGGCCCTGGCCCGCACGCGCGCACACGCACATGCCCTCTGGGCGGCCCGCCCACAGTGCCGGGCGCTGCTCCCAAGGGGCCCGTCTGCTCCACAGGCCCCCCGTTGGCCCCCGAACTCCGGCGGCCCTCCCTGGGGCCAGGGGTGCGCGAGGGCACCATAACCACATGCGGCTGACAGGACAGACTCGCGCAAGACCAGCCCCAGCGGAGGGTGGATGCAGGTACAGCCCCCACCTTCCGGCCGCTTCCCCGGGGCACCTGGGTGCGTGGAGGGCGGAGACACTCACCGCTGAGGACCTCGTTGTTGCTCCCCCAGAAGTCTGCGGCCCTGGCCGGCCGGTGGTAGAACTCGTCCCTGTTGGCGGCCAGGATGAGCCTGAGGAGAGAGCACGAAGAAGGGTCTCGAGGGAACTGGAGCGTCTCGCATGGGCAGGCGGTCTCGACGGAACAGCCGCGGTTTTCCTCTCATTACCAAGACGACGGCGCCTCAGTAGTCAGGCCGCAAACCCCCGGGAAGGAGAAAGCGGACTCGGCCCAGCCCCGCTCCCCGGTCACCAGGTGCCTGCTCCGTGCTGTGGGCCCCTTCCCTGAGGACACGCTGTGAAACCCCCGGCAGCGCTGAGGGTGTCCCCGGGCTGCTCCCTCCTGCACTTTGGGGCGTCTCTGGGAGGGGACAGCTGAGGACTTCTCTGTGTTTTCTTCCTGTTTAGTATTATGAATCAAACAAGTATTTTCTTGGCAACTAGGAAACATGTTGATGTTTTCAGATCACTGGTTTTGGAGTTCGAAAAAGAAGTTTCTGGTCAGTTTTGCCATTTAAAATAACTGCGTGAAAAGAGCCCCTGGAGAAGGGCATGGCAACCCGCTCCAGGACTCTTGTCTGGGAAACCCTATGGACAGAGGAGCCTAAGGGGCTACACGCCATGCAGTTGCAAAAGAGTCCCACGTGATTTAATGACTGAAAACAACAAGCTGTTCCTCTGCCTCCAGTTTCTCGGCTTTCGATCTAGGAAGTCCATGGCCACGAGGGTCAGCAAACACAACCTCCCCAGTAGGTCTAAACAAACATTCAAAACTACCCCAAGCTCTAGAGGGACTTCCCTGGCAGTCCAGTGGTTAAGACTCTGTGCCTCTGCTGTGGGGGGTGTGGTGGGATCCCTAATCAGGGAACTAAAATCCTGAGTGAGGCTTGGCAGGGCCCAAATACCCCAAAAACAACAACAGAAGCAACTATAAACACAGGTGGTGATCAGGTGGGCAGGGCCAACGTGAAGGCTCCGAGACCCAGTGTCTGTTTCTGATGAGGGACCCTCTGAGCAGCATGGCATGGGCTGGCATTGGGCCGGGGTCCAGCCCGTATTCGGTCGTCAGATCCTCAAAACTCTCCAAGAGTACCATTCGCATGGACGCCTGACTCCATGAACACTGGCGTGTGCAGCCCAACACCCACCCACCGCCTCAGCCAGGTGCTCAGCTTGGGGCCCCGGGGGCGACGCAGGTGCTGGCCGGTGGGGTCTCCGC
>NW_011490213.1:6745-7673 GCF_000754665.1 Bison bison bison | reverse complement strand
GCGGGGGTCAGTCCCTGAAGCCGCAGGACCGGGCCGCCTGGTCTCACCTGTCGTGGGCCAGGATCACTCTCCTCCTGGAGGCCACCCGCAAGCTCTGGCCATGGGCCCCTCCAAGAGCAGCAGGGGGTCAGATGCCCCCCCCAGGACACACCCCCCCGTGTGAACTCAGGGTCACCTCATTCAAGACTTCCATCATTTGGCAAAACATGGAGGTTCCAAGTGCTGGACAACAACAGGCAGGGGGGTACAGAGGCTGGGACCTCCCGGGGGGTCATACCCAGGCAGGGCACAGAGGGTGGGGCGGGCGTGTTGAGCCAAGGACAGCCCCAGGAGGGTCTGACACCAGTGCATGAGGCCGAGTGCGCAGCCTGGGAGGCAGGCCAAACCCGAGGGCACCTGAGGGGTCATCCCAGGGGTGATGGCAATGGAAGGTGACGTGAGGAGGGGTGGGTACCCCAAAACAGGGCTGTGGGGCGGCAACCAGGGGTGCAGTGCAGGGCGCAGACGAGGGATCCAGGCGGCTTCGGCCTGGAGCTGCTCAGCTGAGCCACTCACATACCCCAGGACCCCACATGTACCTCAGCCCCCCACCAGCCACGCTGTCTCCCTCCCCCGACACCGCCACAGGCGCTCCGCCGAACAGCCCACAGGACACGCACTTTCGCACTGTGGGCCCAATCCTAGGAGAGCTTGGCAGCGCGGCACCGGCGCCCACCACCACCCTTCCCAGGGCTCCACAGAGGCTGTGGGCCCAGTTTTGTCAGCAGAGAGCACCGGAGGGACGCTGCTGGGGAGAGGTTTTCACTCCCTGGCTCAGGGCATGGCCCAGATGGTGGCCAGTGCAATCGAGCAGAATTCCAGCAAGTGCCCAGAAAGCTCTGGCCACCCAGTGTGCCAGCCCAAGCTGGGGCTCAGCCCAGGGTGGAGG
>NW_011490213.1:2745-5441 GCF_000754665.1 Bison bison bison | reverse complement strand
ACTCTACAACAGGTTTACAGAAGCAGAGATAATAAGAAGAGGCGGCAAGAATATAAAGAAGAACTATACAGAAAAGATTTTAATGACCCAGATAACCACAATGGTGTGATCACTCACCTACAGCCAGACGTCCTGGAATGCAAAGTCAAATGGGCCTTAGGAAGCATCATGACAAACAAAGCTAGTGGAGGTGATGGAATTCCAGCTAAGCTTTAAATCCTAAAAGATAAGGGCTGGGTGCACCCGGAACTCTCCCCGGCGGTGCCCACGGGCCCGGTGGGACCTCCAGGACTCAGCCCCGTGCTTGTCCAGGCACAGGTGTGCTGATGGCCCAGCCCACCAACCTCTGCCCTCAGTAAGGCGCCGTGGCCGTGCAGGGGAGGTGCAGCTGTGGTGACCAGTGTCGTGTGCAGGAGCCCAGGGCACCGCACCACACGAAGAGCCCACACAGAGGGGCCTGGGGGTAGTGTGGACGGGCCAGGTCCCTGCCCATCAGGGGCACTGGTGCCCATCGTCCCGGGAGTGCCCGGCAATCCCCATTCTGTGGGCAGACCATTGGGACCAACCTCCTTGGTAAAAGTGACTCAAAACGCTTGAAAAAACATGGGAAATCCTCAAAGCCAAGAGCTGACAAGGTCATGCAGGATTTAGCTGACACCTGAGAGAACAGAAAAACCCAGAGAAGAGAGCAGCAAACGGTGCCCATTCCTGCCCCAGGGGCCGCCCATGGTGCAACCTGGGCTCTGGCGGCCTTGGGGGGTTGAGGGAACAGGGACCCAGTGTGTCTGCATGGCCACACGGGGGTAGGCAGGTTAGGTGCACAGAAATGGGGGGGGGCGGTCTCTAAGAAGCTCCATGTGCAGAGCCAGGGCCACCCAGGGCGCCCAGGGACTTGGTCTGAGGGGTGTCTGCACTGGCGGTGCCCCTGGGCACTGGGCACACTGAAGTTTCCGTCTTCATCCCAGACTTCCGAGAGTCTCTGGAATGATTTCCTGGACAGAGAGCAGCGCAGTGGAAAGACCCGCATAACAAGATGGAGCACCACGAGCAAGAAGTGGCAGGGCTCCCGCGCGCCCCACGACCCGCCCATCTGAGTGCAGGAAAGGGGCTCGGGAACACGTGTGCGGAGAAGACGCCGGGGGCCTCCCAGCACCGGAAAGATCCTCCAGAAGCAGCAGCCTCAGGGACCTCCCTGCACACCCAACACAGGCACGCGGGTTTGATCCCTGGTCGGCGAGCCCCGCAGCACGGGCAGGTCAGACACGGAAGATGGGACAGTCAGCAGGATCACCCAGGAGGCAGGGCAGGGTGACAGGCAGCCACGGATGCCTCAGAACCCTGGCATCCCACCTGCCCCGTGACCAGCGTGCACATCCAAGACACAGACCCCTGCCCACCCGGGGGCTGCTCACCCCCAGACACACGGATGCCCTGAGCGGGTGGGCCAGGGCCATCTGCGGCGGCCAGGCTGGCACAGACTGTGGGAGGAGCCCCGCCAGAACGGAGGGAACACACCAGGAGCACGCCACGCCGAATGTGCCTCCCCTGGCCTGCCCTCGCCCGCCACGCCCAGCCCAGGCTGTGTGCCGGGCTCGGGGGCCCACCAGCCACTGCTGAGCACAGGCCGGACCCAGAGCCCCTCTGCTACAGGGCCCCCGCGTCCGAGCCACCTGGGGCGGGGGTAGACGAGCCCCCAGGATGCAGCGGTGAGCAGGGCTCCCGGTCCCAGGAAGGCCGCAGCGGGTCTCCAGGCAGGTGTGGGCGTGGGCCCAGGGCTGTGGCCTTGGTGCAGACGCAGTCATCAGGAAGGAGGGGCCGGAGGAAAGCCAGCCCCTGGGGAGGGGACCATCAGGAACTGCCTTTCTCTCCAGTCCCTCACCCCCCACTCAGGAGGCCTGCTGCCCTGGCCCCTCTCCCCGCCCCCACGCCCTCCTCACACCCGCTCCGGGTCAGAGTCCTCCCTGATGGCCCCGTTGCCATCCAGGGCTCCCAGAGCAAGCCCTGGACACTGCACTGGCGTCCCGCCACAGCCGCGCAGCGGGGCACCCAGGCGCTCCCCTCCGCTTGCTTCCAGAGACTTCTGAGGTCAGGGGCGGGCGGCAAGCTGAGGGCTCAAGGTCGCAGTGCTCCAGGTGAGCCGGGACTCCTCCTCTCCGAGTGACACCAAGGCTGGAGTCAGGACAAGGTCATCCTGAAGGGCACTGGGCTGAGGGCACCGGGGGACACTGTTCCTGGCCCTCTTGGGGGGTCCCCACCCCGCCTAGCCCAGATCCACCTGCAGCCCAGGGTGCCCACAGGCCCAGGGCAGCCTGAGAAGTTGGAACTCTGCAGTCCTGGCACAGCCCCGAGGGCCGGGCGGGCAGGAAGGTCCCAGGCCGGAGTGGACACGTGGAGATGGGTGAAGCTGGGGGTACCGGGCTATGGAGGAAGCCATCCAGCCCGGTGGGCAGGGGGGCCACGGTGCTGACAGCCCCCTGCCAGGGGTGCCAGCCACAGTTGGACACTAGCCGCCCACCCTCTGCAGGTGAGGGGGCTCAGCCCATGGCAAGCAGGGTGGCCAGGGGGACCCAGGCCGGGGGGTAGGGTCCCCACTGATGGGGCGGCTGCCATGGAACTCAGCTCTCTGGGCTCGGGACACGCGAACCTGGAAGCAGCGTGGGCCCCAAGACCGCAGGCGGGGCAAGGACAGCAGCAGT
>NW_011490213.1:0-547 GCF_000754665.1 Bison bison bison | reverse complement strand
GAAACACCTGGACAAGCGGGGCACACCTGGACACAAGGGGGCACGCCCAGATGCAAGGGCGCATGCCTGGACACAAGGGGGCACACCTGGACAAGGGGAAACACCCGGACAAGGGGAAACACCCAGACACAAGAGGGCACACCCGGACAAGGGGAAACACCTGGACAAGCGGGGCACACCCGGACACAAGGGGGCACGCCCGGATGCAAGGGGAAACACCCGGACACAAGGGGGCACACCCAGACAAGGGGAAACACTCGGATACAAGGGGGCATGCCCGGGGACAAAGGGGCACACCCAGGGACAAGGGGGTGGACCTGGGGACAAGGGGACACAGCCGGACAAGGGGGCACGCCGGGACACAAGGGGAAACACCTGGACACAAGGGGGCGCACTGGCCAGAGGAGCCAGGAGTGGGGGACTCAGGTATGCAAGCGGCGGGGGCTGGGGGGGTGTGCGCGGGGGAGGGATCCAGGGCCTGGCAGTCAGCCTCCTCCAGCTGCTCCCCAGGGCTCTGGGCAGGGGTGACCGAGCCCTGGGGGCGGCA
>NW_011490212.1:3879-4656 GCF_000754665.1 Bison bison bison | reverse complement strand
TAGAAATTATTTCAGTTCAGTTCAGTTCAGTCACTCAGTCGTATCCGACTCTTTGCGAAATTGTTTAGGACCAGGTTAAAAAATAGTAAAAAATCTTCTGAGACCTATTCCAGGTGACTTGAATAAAAAACATATGTGCAAACATGATCTTATATGGAAAGATTCAATAAAGTATAAAGTTATTTTTTTCTAAAATGCATTCTTAATATTAAGGTAATTTAAAAAAGATAAAAACCCCACGTATGTTTTTGGCTAAGTACCTTAAGAACTGAGTCTAGAAAATTTTCTACGTTGAATATGTTGTATATATTGGATATGTTGGCTTGCTCCTTGGAAGAAAAGCCATGACCAACCAAGACAGCATATTAAAAAGCAGAGACATTACTTTGCCAACAAAGGCCCATCTAGTCAAAGCTATGGTTTTTCCAGTAGTCATGTATGGATGTGAGAGTTGGACCACAAAGAAAGCTGAGCACTGAAGAATTGATGCTTTTGAACTGTGTTGTTGCAAAAGACTCTTGACAGTCCCTTGGACTGCAAGGAGATCTAACCAGTTCATCCTAAAGGAAACCAGCCCTGAATATTCATTGGGAGAACTGATGCTGAAACTGAAGCTTCAATACTTTGGCTACCTGGTGCAAAGAACTAACTCACTGGAAAAGACCGAGATGCTGAGAAAGATTGAAGGCAGGAGGAGAAGCGGACGATAGAGGATGAGATGGTTGGATGGCATCACTGACTCGATGGACATGAGTTTGAGCAAGCTCTGGGAGTTGG
>NW_011490212.1:0-766 GCF_000754665.1 Bison bison bison | reverse complement strand
CTGTACTCTGCAACTACAATTACAATATATATGGGTTCCAGAATAGACAGAGTAATTCCTGCAACAGATGTGATGAAAAGGCATTAAGGCAACTTGATATTTTTTATTAAAAAAAAAAAATTGAAGTCCTACATCACTCAATGTAATGAAGTACATTCCCCATTGGCAAGAGTCTCAAAAGTCAGAACTTGACTCCATAGAACATCTTGTCTTAGAAGCATGATACTTATTATTGTTAGGGGAGAAATAAAACTGTGATGTAAAACTCAGTGTATTATAATCCAATGGTGTATTAAAGAAATATTCATTGTGGCTGTTCAGAGCATTTACTGATCATTCTGGTTATTTCTAATATAGTTAAACCTAGAAAAGCCAATTAAAACCTATTGAGAAATGAAAGGACAGTTTATTCATTTGGGCAAACAGAAAAAAAAAAAGACATAAAACAGGTAATTTAAGTATATATGAGCTATAATTAAAGAGGCATTTGGTAATAGGAGGCTTAGATTGCATAGGAGAGATTGAAAATGGAATTCTTTGAGCTAGCTTGCAATTCTGAACACAAATCATTAGAAATAATTTTGAATCAATTATCTTTGTGTATAGTATTTTCTATGTATATGGGAAATTGAGATCTCTATGTCAATTAAAAAATTAGATATCAAAAGAGGTATTTGAATTCAGTACCCACTCAAAAATAATTAGGTGAGAATTATATAGAAATTACCTTACTAGAAATTATTTCAGTTCAGTTCAGTTCAGTATA
>NW_011490211.1:4617-5134 GCF_000754665.1 Bison bison bison | reverse complement strand
GTGTCTGACTCTATGCGACCCCATAGACTGCAGCCTACCAGGCTCTTCCATCCATGGGATGCTCCAGGCAATAGTACTGGAGTGGGGTGCCATGGCCTTCTCCTGCTGGAAGAGGTAGATAACAGTAATTGTCTTAAAGAGCTTCAGTGAACTGATCTTCCACTGGGGTGCCCAGAACACAATGGGAAAATCCCTTCAATAAACGATGCTGGAAGAGCCAGATGACAGCAGGCAGGAGGGTGAAGCTGGACCCTCAGCTCAAACTATAAGTGAAATCATCTCAAAACGCAGCAGAGACACAGGGCCTGGAACCATGAAAGAACAAGAGGAAGACACAGGGGGAGCGTCGTGACATGGTGTGGACAAGGGTTCTTTGGATATGACACCAAAAGCACAGGCAGCAAAGACAGAACCAGACCAGGGGGAGTCCGGTAAATAAAACCCACACAACAAAGGAAACAGTCACAGGAAAGGCAACGGGTGCAATGGGAGAAGATGTGTGCAAACCACACATCTG
>NW_011490211.1:0-579 GCF_000754665.1 Bison bison bison | reverse complement strand
ATTGTTATCAAATATAACCAAATGAAGGCTAGCTTGTTTGCAAAATAGGTCTGTTCTCACTAATTTTGGTCTGATGATTTTTATAACCATAATTGACTATAGACTTTTTATTTTGCTGAACCATTTATAGAGTCTCAGACTGAACTTTTAAAATAAAACACGGCTGGGAAACTCACACCAAAGACTTATCACAGATTTTGCCTAACAAATCTAGGTGAATTCTTCCCTTTTTTAAGGTCTCAAAAAATTCTTGAGATTTTTGTACCCATGAGATAACTTTCCTAACTCATTTGATAAACTTACTGGAAACCTAAGAATTTCCAATTTTTTTGAGGAGTCAGATAGAGAGAAAACATAATTGTTTTGTTTGTAACATTTAATTTTACCAAAGTATTGTCCTAATTCGTTTGAGAGGAAGGTTTTCCCTACTCCCTGAAAACCTGTAATTTTTCAGAGAGAAACCATAAAAGTTATAAACATATTCGCTGCTTCTTTCAGTCCTTTTGTTAACTTTTGTGAAGTCATCAGGTTTTCTATTCGAATACCAGGACATATCAGAATGTTAAGAACTCCATATAA
>NW_011490210.1:4761-5263 GCF_000754665.1 Bison bison bison | reverse complement strand
TTCCTTTGCCCGTGAGCCAGTGTCCGCGATCTGACTCCCAAAGGCCTTGCTCGGCAGACAGGCCTCGCTTGGCAGACAGGCCTCGCTCTCCTATAGTCAGGGCATACTGCACTTGTGCGTTTTTATCTGTTTTTTTTTTTTTTTTTTCAGACGCTTTCTCTAAACAAGAGCAGTGGGGGAGGTGAAGATGTCCACCAGGGTTTCCAGAACCTTCTCAGCGAAGTTAACAGGACGGATACACGGTACTTGCTCAGAACCGCCAACGGGCTTTTTGGAGACAAGACTTATGATTTCCTCTCGGTAAGTCATACTCCTGATTGCCCGAAGCAGATAGAGACCGAGGTCGTGTGGAGACGGGAGGCGGGCCTTGTGGTGCAGACAGGCCTTGTGGGCTGAGACCCACACGGAGGGTGGGGTGTGGGACCCCAGTCACGACCTCACGCTTCCGGGAACCGTTCGGTCATTGCCTGTAAGAGGAGCCCTGTAACAGCCTTGTTCACAT
>NW_011490210.1:0-589 GCF_000754665.1 Bison bison bison | reverse complement strand
ACAACTCCCTGTTCGTGGTTGTCTGGGGGACAGGGAACCCTCTGGTCTGTGCACTGACTCCTGCAGGGGACGGACCAGTGACTGCTGTGCCCAGCACCTCCACCAGGTAACCCTGTTAGCTAACTGGTTCTTTAAATCTTCCTTGCAGGTAAAATTAGAGACTTGCTCCCTGCAAATTCAGTTAACCCCATGACACGTCTCGTTCTCGTGAATGCTGTCTACTTCAAAGGGAACTGGGACACACAGTTTAACAAAGAGCACACTGAAGAAAGGCCTTTCAGAGTCAGCAAGGTGAACAAGAATGTGTCATAATAAGGGAGGAGGTTCTTGGAAATGGTCCCTCGGATCCCCTTGGTTTACGGAGCCTGCCAGGAGGCTGACCTCAAGGAACTTGTGCCTCTTGTGGCCTTAGCGGCCCAGATGTGGATGCGGGCACACGCTGGCTTCCTAGCCCCCTGCTCCTCCTCTGCTGTATCATCAGGGGAGGTCTGTGTGGCTGGTGTTCCGTCTTGTATCACACATCCCACGGGGCAGCTTGCAGGTGTCTGGGCCTCCTAGAACCCCCAAGATCCAGTTCAAACTCCAGACC
>NW_011490209.1:5126-5809 GCF_000754665.1 Bison bison bison | reverse complement strand
GGCTGAAGTGACTTAGCACTTAGCATAGCACCAGCCTCCAGGCGCCATGTTTTTAACTGTGTAACTAAATGAGCCTGCCTCCGTAGGAGGCTGCCAGGGGGCTGGCTGCTCTGAGGAGGCCAAGAAAAGTATGGAACACCCACCTCCTAAGAATAAGCCTTCGCTCTGAACACTTATACTCTCATTTGTCCTTGTGGTCGCCTCCATCCCGAAAGCTCTTTATCTCCATGTTTGCTTGTGAAAATCTTGCCCATCCCGCAGGACCTCTCCCAAAGCCCCAGGGGACTACGCCGAAGCACCTGCCTCTGGAACTGAGAGTTGAGAACAGCACCAAAGTGCAGGAAGGGAGCTGCCCCTCCCCTTGACTATTCCTCTCCACGTTTTCCGGGCTCTGAGTTACAATGCATGCTGGCACCTCCAACCTAAACACACAGGCACATACATTTGGTTGAGTCTGTCTAGGTTCAAGCAGAAGCTGATTGGCTGCTGTCTGATGGTTGGCCAAATACCCCATATTATTTAGTGGGGATTCAGGACAGGCCCACTTGGCCAGCTTGGGGTCCTGGAGCCAGGCCCCCAGCACATCCCAGGCTCATCGCACACAACCCCACAGGCGAAGTGCCCTCCCACGCACCAGCCCCCCAGCTGGCTCTTCCCCCTGCTTCCGCACCCCTCGCCACCCC
>NW_011490209.1:0-631 GCF_000754665.1 Bison bison bison | reverse complement strand
CGCATCCCCCTCATACGGGATCGTCGGCACCCGCCGGCCCACGCCCAGCCGGGCTGCGGCATCCATGCCGTCCAGCTGAATCCCTCCAAGACGCTGCTGGCCACCGGGGGCGAGAACCCCAACAGCCTGGCCGTCTACTGGTTGCCAACGCTGGATCCCTTGTGCCTGGGCGACCACGGCCACAAAGACTGCATCTTCGCCATCGCCTGGATGAGCGACACGGTGGTGGTGAGCGGCTCCCGCGACGGCACCTTGGGCATCTGGAAGATAGACCCCGACGTATTCCGGCGCAATGCTGCAGGGCTCTCCGTGTATGCCCACATCCGTCCCGTGGAAGTGGAGGATGTCCCCAGGGCTGCCACCAACCGACGTAACTCCAAGGTGCGGGCTATGGCCTTCAGCGCCAAGAGGCAGGAGCTGGGAGCCGTGACCATGGATGGCTATTTCCACCTGTGGAAAGCCCAGAATACCCTGTCCAGGCTGTTGTCCATCAGGCTGCCTTACTGCAGAGAGAACGTGTGCCTGACCTTCTGCGGTGAGTTGTCCCTGTACGCGGTAGGCTCCCAGTCCCATGTCTCTTTCCTGGACCTGCGCCAGGGTCACCAGAACATCCGGTACCTGTGCTCCCACG
>NW_011490208.1:4884-5068 GCF_000754665.1 Bison bison bison | reverse complement strand
AAACACTGAGCAGCTCAGCTATAAATAATGTTATATAATCATAATAGTGCAAACATTGTACTGACTTAGCCATATGTGGTATATGTATTGGATGAAGGGAACATTTAGAAACGCTGAATTCTCATCTTATAATAGAATTCAGCAGATAGTTTTTTAAATTGAGAAAAAAGTTAAAATAACAGTG
>NW_011490208.1:0-793 GCF_000754665.1 Bison bison bison | reverse complement strand
AGTCTCTTTATGTCTCCTGCATTGGCAGACAGCTTCTTTACTAATCGTGCCACTACAGAGCGCAAAATTGTTCAAGAGAATCTTGAACAATTCAGTTATGTTGATATCCCTTCTCTCACAATAATTGCATTTTTTTTTACAGATTTTATAGGGATGTGTGGCATCCTGTGTTTAGAATACACAGCACAGTTGAAAAGAGTTGAGGAGTGAATTTCTGAGTGTGCTGACATAACTTACAAAACATATTTTTAGCTGGTGTTAACGACGATTGTAGAATGTACAATTTGGAAATTAGGAAGAAACATATAGGAATATTCTTTTTTCCCTTCTCCTAAATTTTAGGTACTTTTTTCTTGTCTGTGCTCTGGGGAGTATTTTAACTTCATATTTGCAAGTTAATGGCAAGGCCTGTTCAGCACTGAGGGAATTACATAGTCACAGACAATTAGTCTTTTAAAAGGTCTGCTGCTTGGAAATTTGCCACTAAACTCAGTATAGCCTCAGAACATAATGTAAATTTTTAATGATTATAACTTTTCTAAATTCAGCGTTCAACAAATCTTATAGTAGTGTTTTGAAATTTTAAATCAAACATAACCCAATTAGGTTGTTACTTGATTAAACTGAACTGCCACTTCACTGAAGTGTTTAAATAAATCAACATTAATATGCTTTTACTACAGTAAATAAAGTTATATCTATATAGTTGAAATGTCAATATTCACATATGGTTCTTGAAAATTAAATACTCCCTCTACTTCGAATAACAAATCTAGTATTAATTTCAGGTAAA
>NW_011490207.1:9760-10286 GCF_000754665.1 Bison bison bison | reverse complement strand
TCCAAGGAGTAGGTGTCTTTGAATTTCATGGCTGCAGCCACCATCTGCAGTGATTTTGGCGCCCCCCAAAAATAAAGTCTTTCACTGTTTCCCCATCTATTTGCCATGAAATGATGGGACCAGATACCATGATGTTAGTTTTCTGAATGTTGAGTCTTTAAGCCAAATTTTAACTCTCCTCTTTCATTTTCATCAAGAGGCTTTTTAGTTCTTCACGTTCTGCCATAAGGGTGGTGTCATCTGCATATCTGAGGTTACTGATATTTCCCCCGGCAGTCTTGATTCCAGCTTGTGCTTCTTCCAGCCCAGCGTTTCTCATGATGTACTCTGCATAGAAGTTAAATAAGCAGGGTGACAATATACAGTCTTGTTGTATTCCTTTTCCTATTTGGAACCAGTCTATTGTTCCATATCCAGTTCTAACTGTTGCTTCCTAACTGGCATACAGGTTTCTCAAGAGGTAGGTCAGGTGGCCTGGTATTCCCATCTCTTTCAGAATTTTCCACAGTTTATTGTGATCCACACA
>NW_011490207.1:8873-9660 GCF_000754665.1 Bison bison bison | reverse complement strand
ATAGCTCAACTGGAATTCCATCACCTCCACTAACTTTGTTCATAGTGATTCTTCCTAAGGCCCACTTGATTTCACATTCCAGGATGTCTGGCTCTAGGTGAGTGAGTACACGCTTGTGATTATCTGGGTCGTGAAGATCTTTTTTGTACAGTTCTTCTGTGTATTCTTGCCACCTCTTCTTGATGTCTTGCACTTCCGTTAGGTCCATACCTTTTCTGTCCTTTCTTGAGCCCATCTTTACATGAAATGCTCCCTTGGTATCTCTAATTTTCTTGAAGAGATCTCTAATCTTTCCCATTCTATTGTTTTCCTCTATTTATTTTCACTGATCATTGAGGAATGCTTTCTTATCTCTCCTTGCTATTCTTTGGAACTCTGCATTCAAATGGGTATATCTTTCCTTTTCTCTTTTGCTTTTTGCTTCTCTTCTTTTCACAGCTATTTGTAAGGGCTCCTCAGACAGCCATTTTGCTTTTTTGCATTTCTTTTTCTTGGGGATGGTCTTGATCCCTGTCTCCTGTACAACGTCATGAACCTCCATCCACAGTTAATCAGGCACTCTATCAGATCCAGTCCCTTAAATCTATTTCTCACTTCCACTGTATAATCTTAACGGATTTGATTTAGGCCATACCTGAATGGTCTAGTGGCTTTCCCTACTTTCTTCAATTTAAGTCTGAATTTGGCAATAAGGAGTTCATGACCTGAGCCACAGTCCACTCCTGGTCTTGTTTTTGCTGACTGTATATAGCTTCTCCATCTTTGGCTGCAAAGAATATAATCAATC
>NW_011490207.1:4176-5433 GCF_000754665.1 Bison bison bison | reverse complement strand
TACCAGGCTCTTCCATCCATGGGATTTTCCAGGCAAGAGTACTGGAGTGGGGTGCCATTGCCTTCTCCAAGCAATGAGGTCAAGGTAGAGAATTGTTACAGAAATCTCAGGCATTATGAGGATGCCTGATGAAGCTATTCCCTGCAGGAGCCTGAATATATAACACGTTAGGCAATGCAGTGATGAATTCATAGGATATATACATATGTAATTTTTAAAAAAATATTAAAAATAGCAACACCTTTAAAGCCTACATCCACACTACTAAGATGCTCACACTGGGAGAGGAATTATATTTTCACAGAGCAATACCTCTGCTTGGTGTAACTTCTAAAAAAGCTGTTTCTGAAATCAATTCTAAACTCGAGGAAATTACTACCACTGGACATTTCCCTTCCTTGCAATAAAAATGTATAAAGTGGTTATTACTGCCTTTAGTAAAATTCCAAGTTGTTAAATTTTAGCTGGTAATTGTTGAATTACTATTTATTTAATTCCAACCATCACTAAGTTATACAAGGTTTCTGTCTTTTAGTATTTGAAACATGTACGCAGGAAAAAAGCTACAGAGCAAGGTATACATTTATGTAAACCAAAAGGTTTCAGTGCCTCACTTTAGGGAAACAGCAACATGTTCATAAGCATTTGACCTCTTAACAAAATCAGGAGGTGGTATGCATGGCAGTGGTACTAGCTCTGGTGGTGGGTTGCCTAGGTTCAAATTTTAGTTTTGTTGTTACTGGCATTATGACCCTCACTAATTGCAAACTCCCTCCCCTATTCTCAGTTTTCCACTCTATAAAATGGACATAGTAATTACTTAGTGGGATTGTTGGAAATAAATGAGATAAATACTTACAATGGACTTAGATGCTCTTGTGTTACAATTGGCTTGAGCCTATTGTTAAAATTCTTTATAGAACAAAATGCTTTCCAAACAAGCACCACTGGTCTGCTTATTGGTGCATTATCTAATGCAGAAAAATTCTAGTAAGACAAAATAATTTAGGCAGACAGTATAAACAATCACACATGAAATAAATATTTCTGTGACTTCAATTGAAAATGCAATGTTTTACTGCAACCTTATTCTCTTTTGGGATGAAAAGATTTGACATTCTCACCTTTAAAATTAGAAGTAAGTGTTGTTTTGGTTGCAGAGTGGGAGCAGGCAGAATTAAGAAACAAAGTTGAGCTCTAAATTCAAATGAAGTGAAGGGAAGTAGAAAACTAATACTCAGAGTAGGGGCAAGTGAG
>NW_011490207.1:0-748 GCF_000754665.1 Bison bison bison | reverse complement strand
ATCCAATTGATTGAAGGCCTGAGGAGAACAAAAAGATGGAGGCAGGGGACATTTGCTTTCTCTGAGCTGAGACGTTCGTTTCCTCCTGGCCTACTAGATCAGCACTCCTGGTTCTTGGGCTTTTGGACCCAGATTGTGAAATCAGTGCCCCAATTCTCAGGGCTATGGATTCCGACTTAACTATGCCACCAGTTTTCCTGATTTTTCCAGCTTGCAAGACGGCAGACCAGGGAACTTCTCAGTATTCATAACTACGTGAGTCAATTCCTATAATAAATCTTCTGTTTTACATATATCTGTATATATCCTACTGGTTCTGTTTCTCAGGAGGACTCCGATTAATACCAATGCTAGATTATAACTGCATTAAACAAGTAAGAACTTTTCTAATCCTGGAGGGGTCAGAGCTAGCGGATGAGAAGGTAAAAACATGGGAAAGTATAGAGGGTGCCAACCATGTCTCTCTTCCTCACTCCAGAATCCCCAGCTCGGTTAATTTTCTATTCCTGCCATATTATTGCTGCGGGTGAATTAAGGTTTTTTCTTCATCGCGAAAACGGTTAAGAAAGTAAAGTTTAGTTAAGCAAGAATCCACTCTCAGAGGGAGAGTGGGCAGACAGGTGAAGAGCTGCGTTCTGAGGGGCATACTGGGAAAGGAGGAGTGAATTTTTTTTTTTTTTAAATCCCAGCTCCTATTTCCCCAGAAGAGGGATTTTTGACTTTATGTAGCTTAGATCAGAAGTGTCAT
>NW_011490206.1:41233-41903 GCF_000754665.1 Bison bison bison | reverse complement strand
AATGGGAAGAAAAAAAAGCTGGAGTAGCAATCCTCATATCAGACAAAATAGACCTTAAGTAAGATTACAAGAGATAAGGAAGGACACTACATAATGATCCAGGGATCAATCCAAGAGGAAGACATGACAATTGTAAATATCTATGCACCCAGCATAGGAGCACCTCAATACATAAGACTGACACTAACAGACATAAAAGGAGAAATTGACAGTAACACAATAATAGTAGGGGACTTTAACACCCCACTCACACCAAAGGACAGATGATCAAAACAGAAAATTAATAAGGAAACACAAGTCCTAAATGATGCATTAGATGAGATGGATCTCATTGATATCTTCAGGACATTCCATCCAACTGCAGAAGAATATACCTTCTCAAGTGCACATGGAACATTCCCCAGGACAGACCACGTCTTGAGTCACAAATCAAACCTCAGTAAATTTAAGAAAATGGAAATCATGTCAAGCATCTTCCCTGACCACAACACTATGAAACTAGATATTAATTACAAGAAAAAAACTGTTAGAAACACAAACACATGGAGATTAAATAACACGTTTCCAAATAACCAACAGGCTACTGAAGAAATCAAAAGGGAAATCAAAAAATTTCTAGTAACAAATGACAATGAAAACATGACAACTCAAAATCTATGGGATGAGGCAA
>NW_011490206.1:36901-37409 GCF_000754665.1 Bison bison bison | reverse complement strand
ATGCTCCAGGGCAGCCTCAGGAGCAGATACCTGTGGGTAGCCCACAGAAAGAAGTGGGGCTTAATAAGTAATTAAGCTGAACCCCAAGAACCTTGCAACCAAAGAAAAAGCTGCACAAACTGTAAATTTATACCTTCACAAACTGCAAATTTATACCTCATGGCTGCACAAACTGCAAATTTATACCCCTGCAACTGACTTGGTAAACTCAGCACCTGCAAAACATCTGAATGGACAATGAGTGCTCCCACAGCCAAGACAAATCTGGCTTTAGCAACTGTGAATTTTATGGGCATGTGCAAGTGGGGGTTGGCCATGCCAGAGTGTGAGCCCAATAGTGCCCACAGCAGGTCCTGTTCCACACTTAATGCAATCCTGGGACCTGAATTCAGTGGATCAATGCTGGTGGCCTGGTGAAAACAACACCTGAGAGACACCAGGGCCAGTTGCCAGCATATACACTGTTAAAGTGAGGCTGAGAGCAGTGCCACCAACCTTGTAATCTGAG
>NW_011490206.1:36103-36801 GCF_000754665.1 Bison bison bison | reverse complement strand
ACCTCAGACACCTAAAAGCAAGACAGATCTCTGTGTAACCAGGTAGAGTGAAGGAAACCAGAAAGGAAAAGGAAGAGGAGAGGAAGTGGGATGGAACCTGTGCCCCTGGGGGGTTGCTGAGGAAGAGGTTAGGTTCCTGCATCTGGGGAAACCCCCTCACCAGTGGGGAGATTGCTATAACAGAAGGGGAGCTTCAGGGGCTCAGAGGAGAGCCCAGCTACCGGTCTGAGGCAGGCTGGACAGAGTGAGACCTATGCAAGTGGTCTGCCACAGCCATGTGCTCCCCAGCCTAACATGTGTGTCTGCCAGTGCAGATGGGGAATAGGTACTGGAAAATGGGGTTTGGAGAGAAGACCTGGGGAGGGGACTACTGTTGGCTATGAGAAGGCAGCCTTAGGGGATAGTAGTGAGGAGCTCTGTAATGAGGATTGCTCGTGAAAGAAGCCTGGACCACTGTGAAAATGAAGCACCATTGAGTGACATGCAAAAGGAAGGGCCACCATTGCAGCCTCTCTCCCTGTGTGCTAGCCCCTGCATACCCAGGCATTAAGAAGCACTCCTGCTGGGGCAGACTCTCACACCCCCAACTTCCATGTCCTCCTTTGTGCCCAATCCCCAAAAGGATGGGCTCTTATACCCCAGTCACCACCTTCTCCTCTACACCGGGTCCTGCCCGGATGGGGTCTCGTGCTCTTGAC
>NW_011490206.1:32248-32868 GCF_000754665.1 Bison bison bison | reverse complement strand
TAATAAGAGCCATATACCACAAACCCACAGTAAACATCATTCTTAATGGTGAAAAACTGGAGCATTTTCTCTAAGATCAGGAACAAATCAATGATGTCCACTCTTGCCACTATCATTCAATGTAATTTTGGAAATCCTCACCGTGGCAATCAGAGAAGAAAAATAAATAAGAGGAATCCCAAAGGGAAAAGAAGTAAAACTGTCATTGTTTGCAGATGATATGATACTATACACAGAAAATCCTAAAGATGCTATTAGAAAACTACTAAAACTCTTCAATGAATTAAGTAAAGTTGCAGCATACAAAATAAACACACAGAAATCTCTTGTATTCCTATACACTAACAATGAAAAATCAGAAAGAGAAATCAAGGGGAAAAAAATCACATTTACCACTGCATCAAAAAGAATAAAATACCTGGGACTAAATCTACCTAAGGAGGCAAAAGACCTATATTCAGAAAACTATAAGATAACTGATGAAAGGAATAAAAGATGACACAAACAGATGGACAGACATACCATGTTCTTGGATTGGGAGAGTCAATATTGTGAAAATGACTGTACTACCCAAAGCAATCTACAGATTCAATGAAATCCCTGTCAAATAACCAAGGGCA
>NW_011490206.1:31367-32148 GCF_000754665.1 Bison bison bison | reverse complement strand
GGCATATTGAGTGCAGCACTTTCAAAGCATCATCTTTCAGGATTTGAAATAGCTCAACTGGAATTCCATAGAAGCATACATATTGATAATTACCTGACATGTAAATGGGTTAAATGTTCCAATCAAAAGATGTAGACTGGCTGAATGGATCCAAAACTAAGACACAGATATATAATGTCTACAAGAGACCAACACCAGACCTAGGGACACATACAGACTGAAAGTAAGGGAATAGAAAAAGATATCCCATGAAAATGGAAATCAAAAGAAAACTGGAGTAGCAATATTCATATCAAACAAAACAGACATTAAAGACTGTTACAGGAAGCAAGGAAGTACACTACATAATGATCAAGGCATCAACCCAAGAAGAAGATATAGCAATTGTGAACATATATGCATCAAACATAGGACATCCCAACATATAAGGCACATACTAACAGCCATAAAAGGGGAAATCAACAGTAACACAATAACAGTAGGGGACTTTAACACCCTACCTTCATCAATGGACAGGTCATCCAGACAGAAAATCAATAAAGAAACACAGACTTAAATGACACATTAAACTGGATGGACATAACTGATATCTATAGGGCATTCCATCTTAAAGAAGCAGAATATATTTTTTTCTCACATGCACATGGAAAATTCTCCAGGATAGATCACATCTTGGGCCACAAAACAAACCTCAGTAAGTTTAAGAAAATAAAAATCATATCAAGCATCTTTTCCAACCAAAATACTGTGAGAGTAGAAGTAAATTACAGGGGAAAAAAAC
>NW_011490206.1:30436-31267 GCF_000754665.1 Bison bison bison | reverse complement strand
AAAAAGTTTTACAATTAGTATGGAAACAAAAGGGACCTCAAATAGTCCAAGCAATCTTGAGAAAGAAAAACAGAGCTGGAGGAATAAGGCTCCCTGACTTCAGACTGTACTACAAAGTTACAGTAATCAAAACAGTATGGTACTGGCACAAAAAGAGAAATATATATCAATGGAACAGGATAAAAAGTCTGGAGATACAGCCATGCACCTATGGTCACCTAATCTATGACAAAGGAGGCAAAAATATACAATGGAGAAGAGACAATATCGTCAATAAGTGGTACTGTAAAAACTGGAGAGCTACATGTAAAAGAATGAAATTAGATCACTGTCTAAAATCATACACAAAAATCAACTCAAAATGAATTAAAAAGCTCAACGTAAGGCTGGATACTATAAAATTCTTAGACAAAAATGTGGGCAAAACACTCTGACATAAATCACAGCAATATATCTTTTTGATCCACTTCCTAGAGTAATGAAAATAAAACCAAAGTAAACAAATGGGACCTAATGAAACTTACAAGCTTCTGGAGAGCAAAGGAAACAATAAACAAAATGAACAGATGACCCACAGAGTGGGAAAAACATTGGCAAATGAAGTACCTGACAAGGGATTAATCTCCAAAGTATAAAAACAGCTCATGCAACTCAATATAAAAAAAGCAAACAAATCAGTCAAAAAATGGGCAGAAGATCTAAATAGACATTTCTCCTAAGAAGAAATACAGATGGCCAAAAAGCACATGAAGAGATGCTCAACATCACTAATAGAGAAATGCAAATCAAAACTACAGTGAGGTATCACCTCACACTGCTATAAATGGCCAT
>NW_011490206.1:27359-28195 GCF_000754665.1 Bison bison bison | reverse complement strand
AAAAACACTACTATTCCCCAAATTCTCCCCCATCATTTTCTATCATTCAACATCATCTTCTAGTCAACTTTGACAGAGTATATACCATATTCTAAACACTATTTGAGCTAAGCCCTATGGAGATGAAGGGTGCATAGTCTTTTGAGGGTATCAGATATAAAGAAGTAATGTTTATAAAAGATGATAAACACGGAGAAGAGCAAAGTTCTTTGGGAACAGAAAGAAGGGAAAAAATTAATTTTGTTTGTGGTATGGAGAATCAAGGAAAGTGTCAGGAAATTTTGAGTGGGGAATAGGAGAGGGAAATGAAACAAAAGCTGGAAAGGGAGGAGGGGAAGAATAGAGGAAGGAGAAAGAATAGGGAGAGATGTTCCAGGCACAGAGAATATCAAGCAAGATACCTGGAAGCAAAAAGTGGTCTAGAATATAAGTAAAAATATTTTGGAGTATATGGTAGAGGTGAAGAGAATGAAAGTGAGTACTGATTGAAAAGGGTATTCTCAATGGTCAGAATGGCCATCATCAAAAAATCTGCAAACAATAGACGCTGGAGAGGGTGTGGAGAAAAGGGGACCTTCTTACACTGTTGGTGGAAATGCAAACTGGTACACCATTATGGAGAACAGTGTGGATATTACTTTAAAAAACTGGGAATAGACCTGCCATATGACCCAGCAGTCCCATTGCTGGGACTATATGCTGAAGAAATCAGAATTGAAAGAGACACATGTACCCCAATGTTCATTGTGGCACTATGTACGTTAGCTAGGACATGGAAGCCAAATTCAGACTTAAATTGAAGAAAGTGGGGGAAACCACTAGACCATTCATGTATG
>NW_011490206.1:25943-27259 GCF_000754665.1 Bison bison bison | reverse complement strand
TTGCAGAGCATGGGCTCTAGGGTGCGCAGGCTCAGTAGTTGTGGCACATGGGCTTAGCTGCCCCATGGCATGTGGAATCTTCCTGGACCAGGGATTGAGCCTGTGTCCCCTGAATTGGCAGGTTCATCCCCAACTACTGAACAACCAGGGAAGTCCCATTAAAATTTTTTTAAGAATTAAAAATAAAATAATAAAGTTTATAAGTCTAGTGGGGAGGCTGGCCATTCCCAACTTGAGCCTATGAATGCCTCTGCTTGTTTCTGTCCACTTCTAATTCACATCTTATTGCATATAAGGTTTTCTAGCATCTGTGTAGTGCTTTAACATGGACAATGCATTTTCACATACTTTCTCATTGATTTATGATCCTATGAACTTGTTCTTCCTGGGAATTTCTTTACAATGATATCAGAAAGGATGGTGCAGATAATAGTGAGGGAGGGAAAAATAAGAGGAATGGAGATCCAAATATTTAAACACTGAGCTATGCCAAAATGCAGCCACTATAGTTGCTGCCCAGGAACCTAACAGCAAAGACTCATGTCTTAGATTTATGTCTGCCAAAAATCAAAGCAGATGGAACATGCATAGCTTTGTTACCCAGCTAGTTAGTGGTTGTATTTCATCCATCCTATGATATCAGTTCTTATATGAGTTTTTGTGCATATCTTTTGAATTTTGGACTATTAATCATGAAAGACAACATAGAATTATACCATACTTCTGAGATATATAGAATTTTTTAGTGTTTTACTGTGGTCATCTTTTTTTGATGTCTTTCTTATCCTTAATATTTAAAAAACTTGTATGATTCTTCATTTAAGCATGTTTTCTTAAAAGCATCACATTTCCATATATCTAACCTAGTATCTTGAAATCCTGGTAGATGTTAAAAAGTTGAATTAGTCAAGTAGCATTATGGATAACTGTGTACTCTCTGTACTAATGCTGATTCTGTCATCTGTCAGCTGACTGGAGTTGAACTGGGAAGATTTAGACTAGATAGATCTTGGCTAGGCTAACCTGGAGAACTTCTGTGGACCTGTTTACTACAACAGTCTCATTTCATTGATCCATTTCAGTTCCTAACCAAACCCGTAGTTTCTCCATCCATATCAGCTTGCTGGTCAGTTGCCTCCTTTCCAGCTAAGACCTTTTTCAGCTTCATTATAGATGTTTGACCTGATGATCAGGCTTATTACTCATCTTGCTTTATTCTCATAAACATCCTGGCACTTGTGTTTCTGAGGTTACTCTGGTCTGGAATCCAACCACCCCTAATGCTCCTTTTACAATCATTAATAACTCTTTGAGAT
>NW_011490206.1:25173-25843 GCF_000754665.1 Bison bison bison | reverse complement strand
TGTCCATTGATAGAGGAATGGATAAAGGTGTGGTACATATATACAATGGAATATTACTCAACCATTAAAAGGAATGAAATAATGTCCTTTGCAGCAACATGAATGGACCTAGAGATTGTCATACTGAGTGAAGTAAGTCAAGCAGAGAAAGATAAATATCATATGATATTGCTTATATATGGAATCTAAAAAAATGATACAATTGAACTTATTTACAAAACAGAAAACGATTCACAGACATAGAAAACAACCTTACAGTTTACAAAGCGGAAATGAGGGGAGGGATAAATTAGGATTTGGGGATTCAAATGTACATACTACTATATATAAAACAGATAACTAACCTACTGTATAGCACAGGGAACTCAACTCAAAGGAACTCTACTCAATACTCTGTAATGGGAAAAGAACCTAAAAAAGAGTGGATATGAGTATATATGTATATAACTAATTCACTTTGCTGTACACCTGAAACTAGCACACACTGTAAATAAACAGTACTCCAATATATATTTTTAAATATGTATTTATTTATTTATTTTTGGCTGTGCTGGGTCTTTGTTGATGCACGTGGGCTTTCTCCAGTTGGGGCAAGCAGGGGCTACACTTGGATACCCAAGTGCATGGGCTTCTCACTGAGATAGCTTCTCTTGTTGCAGAGTAAGCGCTC
>NW_011490206.1:22423-22663 GCF_000754665.1 Bison bison bison | reverse complement strand
TACGTCAAGGCTGTACATTGTCACCCTGCTTATTTAACTTATATGCAGAGTACATCATGAGAAACGCTGGGCTGGAAGAAGCACAAGCTGGAATCAAGATTGCCGGGAGAAATATCAATAACCTCAGATATGCAGATGACACCACCCTCATGGCAGAAGGTGAGGAAGCACTAAAGAGCCTCTTGATGAAAGTGAAAGAAGAGAGTGAAAAAGTTGCCTTAAAGCTCAACATTCAGAAAA
>NW_011490206.1:21998-22323 GCF_000754665.1 Bison bison bison | reverse complement strand
AAAGACCCTGATGCTGGGAAAGATTGAGGGCAGGAGGAGAAGGGGACGACAGAGGATGAGATGGTTGGATGGCATAACCGACACAATGGACATGGGTTTGGGTGGACTCTGGAAGTTTATGATGGTCAGAAAGGCCTGGCATGCTGGAGT
This sequence comes from Bison bison bison, assembly GCF_000754665.1. Lineage (NCBI taxonomy): Eukaryota > Metazoa > Chordata > Mammalia > Artiodactyla > Bovidae > Bison > Bison bison. The sequence goes on along the minus strand of NW_011490206.1, from coordinate 22,173 downwards.
TCATGGGGTTGCAAAGAGTCAGACACTACTGAGCGACTGAACTGAACTGAACTGAACTGAGGATATGGAAGCAACTTAGATGTACATCGTCAGATGAATGGATAAGGAAGTTGTGGTACATGTACACAATGGAATATTGCTCAGCTATAAAAAGAAATGAGTTTGAGTCAGTTCT
>NW_011490206.1:20405-21898 GCF_000754665.1 Bison bison bison | reverse complement strand
ATGATGGTGTAATCACTCAACTAGAGCCAGACATCCTGGAATGTGAAGTCAAGTGGGCCTTAGGAAACATCACTACGAACAAAGCTAGTGGAGGTGATGGAATTCCAGTTGAGCTATTTCAAATCCTAAAAGATGATGCTGTCAAAGTGCTGCACTCAATATGCCAGCAAATTTGGAAAACTCAGCAGTGGCCACAGGACTGAAAAAAGTCCATTTTCATTCCAATCCCAAAGAAAGGCAATGCCAAAGAATACTCAAACTACCACACAATTGCACTCATCTCACACGCTAGTGAAGTAATGCTCCAAATTCTCCAAGACAGACTTCAACAGTATGTGAACTGTGAACTTCCAGATATTCAAGCTGGATTTATAAAAGGCAGAGGAACCAGAGATAAAATTGCCAACATACATTGGATCATCAAAAAAGCACTAGAATTCCAGAAAAACATCTATTTCTGCTTTATTGACTATGCCAAAGCCTTTGATTGTGTGCATCACAACAAACTATGGAAAATTCTTAAAAAGATGGGAATACCAGACCACCTGACCTGCCTCCTGGGAAAGCTGTATGCAGGTAAAGAAGCAACTAGAACTGTACATGGAACAACATACTCGTTCCAAATCGGGAAAGGAGTAGGTCAATGCTGTATAATGTCACCCTGCTTATTTAACTTATATGCAGAGGACATCATACAAAATGTCAGGCTGGATGAAGCACAAGCTGGCATCAAGATTTCTGGGAGAAATATCAATAATCTCAAATATGCAGGTGACATCACCCTTATGGCAGAAAGTGAAGAAGAACTGAAGAGCCTCTGGATGAAAGTGAAAGAGGAGAGTGAAAATGTCGGCTTAAAACTCACCATTCAGAAAATTAAGATCATGGCATCCAGTCCTATCACTTCATGACAAATAAATGGGGAAATGATGGAAACAGTGACAAACTTTATTTTGGGGGTTCCAAAATCACTGCATATGGTGACTGCAGTCATGAAATTAAAAGACGCTTGCTCCTTGGAAAAAAGCTATGACCAACCTAGATAGCATATTAAAAAGCAGAGACATTACTTTGCCAACAAAAGTCCGTCTATTCAAGGCTATGGTTTTTCCAGTAGTCATGTATGGATGTGAGAGTTGGACTATAAAGAAAGCTGAGCACCGAAGAATTGATGCTTTTGAACTGTGGTGTTGGAGAAGACTCTTGAGAGTCCCTGACTGCAAGGAGATCCAACCAGCCCATCCTAAAGGAGATCAGTCCTGGGTGTTCATTGGAGGGACTGATGCTGAAGCTGAAACTCCAATATTTTGGCCACCTGATGAGGAGAGCTAATTCATTTGAAACGACCCTGATGCTGGGAAAGATGGAGGGCAGGAGGAGAAGGGGACGACAGAGGATGAGATGGTTGGATGGCATAACCGACACAATGGACATGGGTTTGGGTGGACTCTGGAAGTTTATGATGGTCAGAAAGGCCTGGCATGCTGGAGTTC
>NW_011490206.1:18332-19830 GCF_000754665.1 Bison bison bison | reverse complement strand
CATCTGATGCGAAGAACTGACTCATTGGAAAAGACCCTGTTGCTGGGAAAGATTGAAGGCAGGAGGAGAAGGGGACAACAGAGGATGAGGTGGTTGAAAGGCATCACCGATTTGATGGACATGAGTTTGAGTAAGCTCCAGGAGTTGGTGATGAACAGAGGAGCCTGGCATGCTGCAGTCCATGGGGTTACAAAGAGTTGGACATGACTGAGTGACTGAACTGAACTGAACTGAGCAGAGCCCTACCCACCAGAGCAAGACCCAGTTTTTCCCAACAGTAGTCCCTCCCATCAAGAAGCTTACACAAGCATTTTAGCCTCCTCCATCAGAGGGCAGGCAGAAGAAGCAAGAAGAACCAAAATCCAGCAGCGACTAAAACAAAGGCACATTACAGAACGTTAATCTGCATGAAAAAGCAGAAAATTATGTCCCAGAGGAAGGGACAAGATAAACCCCAGAAAAACAACTAAAGAAGTGGAGATAGGCAACCTTCCAGAAAAAGAATTCAAGATAATGATAGTGAAGATGATTCAGGATCTCAGAAAAAGAATGGAGGCAAAGATTGAGAAGATACAAGAAATGTTTACCAAAGACCTAGAAGAACTAAATAACAAACAAATAAATGAATAATACACTAGAAGGAATCCATAGCAGAATAACTGAAGCAGAAGTACGGATAAATGACCTGGAGGACAGAAATGTTGGAAATAACTGCCACAGAACAGAACATAGAAAAAAGTATGAAAAGAAATGAAGAGAGCCTAAGAGACCTCTGGGACAACATTAAACACACCAACATTCACATTATTGGTGTCCCAGGAGAAGAGAGAGAGAAAGGACCTGAGAAAATACTTGAAGAGGTCATAGCTGAAACTTCCCTAACATGGGAAAAGGAAATAACCAACCAAGTCCAGGAAGCACAGATAGTCCCAGGCAGGATAAACCCAAGGAGGAACACACAAAGACACAATCAAATTGACAAAAATTAAAGACAGAGATAAAGTATTAAAAGCAACAAGGGGAAAATGACAATATACAAGGGAACTCCCATCAGGCTATCAGTTGATTTCTCAACAGAAACTCTACAATCCAGGAGGGGATGGCATGATATATTTAAAGTAATGAAAGGGAAGAACCTACAACCAAGAATATTCTACCCAGGAAGACTCTCCTTCAGATTTGATGGAGAAATCAAAAGCTTTCCAGACAAGCAAAAGTTAAGAGAATTCAGCACTACCCAACCAGCTTTACAATAAGTGCTAAAGGAACTTCTCTAGGCAGAAAACAAGAGAAGGAAAAGCCCTACCTACAGAAAATAAACCCAAAACAATGTTAATAGGATCATGAAAGTGAAAGTGAAAGTGTTAGTCACTCAGTCATATCTGAGTCTTTGCTACCCCAATGGACTTTAGCCTGCCCGGCTCCTCTGTGCATGGAATTCTCCAGGCAAGAATACTGGAGTGGGTTGCCATTCCCTTCTCCAGGGGAATAAGATGCT
>NW_011490206.1:17987-18232 GCF_000754665.1 Bison bison bison | reverse complement strand
GTGCATGTACGCACTTCCACTTACTACATTACTCTGCTTGACCCCCCAAATTGTGTGTAATTATTTTATATTGTTAGGTTAATCATGTTCCCATTATGGCTTGTAATTGTAATCATCTTTTATTTTTTGTCTGACTATTGATTGTGAAAACTGATAAATATCTTTTACTATTGTGATTATATAAGTATTACTCACTTAATACCATTGTATCATGATTGATCAACAGGAAAATTATAGAATTCTAT
>NW_011490206.1:11069-17887 GCF_000754665.1 Bison bison bison | reverse complement strand
GTTTCATTTTTATATTTCATAGTCAGTGCTCCCATTTCATTTAGTTTATGTTTTCCAATTTCTCCATCTCTTCTTTTTTTCTTTGATGTTCTTTCTCAAGCCTTTATCAATCATAGTAGAAAGGCTTTTGTATACATATATATATATGTATAACTTATGAATATATATGTAAACTTATGAATTTTTGCCTAAAAAATTATGACATTTTGATTCCACTTATTTGACTTAGTATAAATAGAATGCTATATTTCTAATTTTTTAAAAATAGATATGCAACAAGCAACAGAGGTTTACTATATAGCACAGGGAACCATAGTCAATGTCTTATAATAACCTATAACAGAAAATAATTTCAAAAATAATATATGTGCTTATATATAAAACTGAATCACACATAAAAAAGAATTATATTTTTTGAAATTTAGTCATGTTTATCTTTTTACCAGTTTTTCTAAATGTCCTATGGACATCTAATAACAACTTATGAAATAACAAAATTTTGAATATATTTGTGTAGTATATGATTAATATAAATTAATTAAATGTAAATCTAGTATATTTAGATTATTAATGACATCATTCAAGATGCTTCTATTCTTGTTTTTTCTGCACTTGGTAAAATAGTCTCTGAGCAATGTTAATATGTCTCACTATGATTATATGTTTTTTTCTTTTCACTTATATTTCTTCTGATTTTTGCTTTTGTATCTTTGTTTCTTTGTTGTTAAGGTTTCTTTGCTGTTAATGATTTATGATGTCTATCTTCTTGGTGAATTGTACCTTTTATTATAAAAATATTCATCTTTGTTTCATTTAAAATACATTAATTTTTAAAAAAAGAACAATGGAAAAAATAAGGAAAAGGGTGTTATACGCAAGGAAAGTGTCAGGCCTATGATTCTGTTGCAGTTGTTTAGGCTGACTGGAGTAGGGAGAGACTCATGGCAACTCATGAAGTTCCTGAAGCCTAGAATGCCTTTCTCTCCTCTATTATTCCCCATTCCTACTCCGTGGAACAGCATCCTTCAAGGTCCAAATCAAATGCTGCTATTAGTGAATCCTTCACTGGTTTACCTCCTTTCTAGAAGTGGAATAATTTCTCTCTATTTTGAACTCCTATAGAAACTTTTTCCCTCTATTTCAGTGAATAAAATATATTTATTAGTATTTGTCTATGACTTGTTTTCTCCAATAAATTCTGAGCACCTTGAGAGCAAGGATCTGGTCTCAGTAAACTACCTTTTCCACTGCAGTTTCTGGTACACCACCATGACCATAGGTAGTACATAGTAAATTTGTTGAATTAATTTAAACTGGTATCCCAGAGATTAGCACTACTCATCCGAAAGGCTATATTGTCCCAGATCCATAGGCAGAAACATGAATTACTTTCTTGCCTTATTTTTTCCCAGTTGGGAAAGGCCAAGGACAGCTCCCAACACAATCATAGGCATGGGTCATCTAGACTCTGAGACCTGAGCCCTAAAGGCCTTTGGGGAAGAGCATAGCAATCTACTAGGACAAGATCTGTGAGCCTTCTTCAGACCCAACTGAGGGAAGGTCAAGTAGGAGAGGTTGCTTTTCCACTTTAACTGATCATTTTCTTGCTTCAAAATACCTGTCTCCATGCTAATGTTATATCAGTGCCATTACACTGCATGATTTACCATGATCAGCAAAGCAGCTTGTACATTATTCCAAACGTGCTAATCAATTTCAGCTCAAAATAGATTTTAATCACCCCATAAAATTTGTTATCCTAAAATGCTGATCAACAGGGAAGAGTTAAACAAGTGCAGAGATGTTTGTATTGCAGGCATAAAAAATTATAATCCTTCTCCCAAATCTTTTTTTATAAACATCCAAGGTATAAATTAAAATGTGCGAAAATACATGGCCTTAAGTTGTGTCATTTAGAGCTGAGATCTAAAAAGTCATAGGAACGGACTAAAGGATTTTCTGCTCGGGGTTTAGCCTTCTGATTCTGTAGGGGGAAAAAAGGCCCAAATAATTGATAATCATTGTTAATATCTATGATAGTATCTCTATTAGTATCTAAGCCAGTATCTATGATACTCAGTTTGCCCTTTTGAAAAAAATTAAGGGAATAAGGGAGCTCCCTGGTGGTCTAGAGCTTAGGATTCAGTGCTTTCACTGCCATGGTCCAGATTCAATCCCTAGTGGGGAAACTGAGATCCCAGAAGCTGCGTGGCATGGCCCAGAAAAAGAAAACAAATAAGAACCTAGTAGAGCCAAAATTACAAGGTGATTATAAGTACAAAATGAGAGAACTTCTGTAACTGTATCCAGCCTAGCACCTAGTGCTCCCTTCCTCTCCCCTTCCCAACTTATCAAACTCCCATACCAGTCTCCACCTCTTCTTTTGCCAAAGCATATTATCTCTATTCTCAACACTTTTTTTTGCATTTAATTCAGAGCAATGAATCCTGGGTGCTTGGTCAGATTTTTTCTGAGGAGAAATTTATGTTCTCAGGAGAACAGCATCCCAGAGTAAAGTTACAGTGGCACTTATATGTTCCATGATTCTTGTTGGAGTATACTTGTTCCAGTATTCTTGTTGTATCTGACAAGATTAGATAATTCTTGATAATTAAGTGCATTGCTCCTGTATATATTTCATGATACATTAATTTTTGCTAGTAATATTTGTCTGAAGCAGCTGTTCTTTATTTCATTACTTGAAAGGGGATATAAGTATAGGTCAGTAATCTGTGGAAACATTTTTGTAGCCTTGTTTTGGCTAGGGGTTGGAAGTGGTTAAATGTGTTACTATCTGAAAGAAGATGTAAGTTTGCCTGCTTCCTCAGACTTCTGTTTTAATAGTATGGTAGCCAAGAGGGGATAGAAGGGTCTAGAATGTATGAATGAAGTGTGAATTTCCAAACTGACTTATATGGTATGTATAAGCTATGAAACAAAACAATAGTGCCTATGAAGCCAGTCTGGAAACAGGTAAATTCCAGTAAAGCTTTTAAGACCTCTCTAGCTGAAATAACCTTAAAACAGAGAAAAAATTTAGTGACTGATATTATTATGTATTTGAAATGTGCAGGTTGGACAGCATTTGGACTTGGAATGAAACAATAAGAGGTCCCATTCATGGATAACCAACAAGATAAGGCTATTGTTGCCTCAACCAACGGAGAAAACACTATGATTAATGGGGTCAAGGAAAATGGTAAGGGAATTTAATTATAGTATGCATTAGCTCTCCCAATAGTACTTTGTTATTGCTATAGATTTTCAGTATCCACAGAGCAGGGGCAAGTTAAGTCTAGGATACCTCTGAGATAGGTGTTAATCCTAAACTTTATCCCACCAAATCTGTAACTAGACTAGAAGCATCTCAAGGAGGTATCTAATCCAACCCCTTTGCTCTCTGAAATCATCTCTATCAAATGAATACTTAGGTTCCCCTAAATTTGTAGTGAATTAGAAATCTGCTTTGATGTGAAGTTTGAAATGTCTAGATTCCGTAGAAGCTTCCAAAACAGAGGTAAGTCTGAAGGATAGGAATATGCCTTAGAGAATTTAAAAATCATGAATATATACCATCTGAGCATTTTCCCACCCTGAAAGCTTTGACTTTCCAGTTGATCAAGCAATCCATTTTCCCCTCATTTCTGAGGAGAGTGTTGTGTGTGTCTGAAGAAAAAGCTGAATGTAAAGAAATAATTACTTTTCACTCTCATAAATGTTCAGTACAAAATCAGGGTCATTCTTTAACTTTGTAGTTTCTAGTTCTAAAGTTAGAGAAGCTGAAGCTTACCTTTTATACATTAAGATCAAGTACCAGAAACTGATCAAGGGGAAGAGTTAATGAGTCTGGTCTAAGATCTTTAACTTTATTTCTGTCATTTTCCCCCTTTTCTCTAGATTCAGAGGACCAGGATGTGGCAATGAAGTCATTTGCAGCTCTAGAAGCTGCTGCACCAATCCAGTCTATACCAGTGGCTCAAAAAGAGAACCTGATGTACCCCAGAGGTCTCCTGCCTCTGCCCTCTAAGAAGCCCTGTATGCAGAGCCCTCCCTCTCCTTTGGGCCTGATTGAAGCACCTGAGCATGCTGCTAATAGTGCTTCTGTGAATGCCATCTCCCTTACATCTGGTGTTGCAAAGGGCCTGAACACATGGTCATTGCCCAATGAGTGTGAGAAAGCTCCATTTGCCATAATGGAGCCTGCAGGCATGTCAGCTCTGAATGGGGACTGCCTCATGCAGCCAAGCCGGACTTGCTTGGGCTGCTTCATGGAATCCAAGGATTCAGTAGATCCTGAGCCAGGGATCAGTCTAAAAGTCAGTGATCTAAACAGGGATTATGAAACCTGTGCAGTCTCTGATATAGGGATTCAGTGTATTAATGCTGGAGAAAACATGAAATATGGAGAACAGCTTCTCTCAGATCAGCTCCTAGGCTTCCCCTTGCACAAATCAAGGGCAGGAGATAGACGAGAAGCTGAGAAACCTGACATTGACTTGGAGGACCCAGGTCAGAAAAGTTATTATGAGGCATTACTGTTAGATAAGTGCAATACAGAAGAGGCTTTGCTGGCAAATTCCAATCAGGATTGGGGTTACTTTGAGACTTTCATTAGTGAGAGTAAGATCGAACTACTTGACCTCTGTTCCAAGAATGAGCTATCTGTCAACCTGTTCTCTGAAGAAGATGTGGATAACTACATGTTTGATGATGATGAGTCAACACTGGGAAGTGATGTCTGCTCCCTGAAAATTCGATATGAGTCCTTCCAGGACAATGTTCGAGACAAGACCACCCTTTTGATGCAGGAAGATGCCCAGTTCAACTTTTTTCCCAGTGTCTTTACTACCTGCCCCAAGCGGGAGTCTAAGACTGGGGCCCTGAAGCAAAGTAGCGATTTTTCCCAATTCAAGGTCCCTGATGTGAGCATTATCTGGGGGGAGGAAGATAAAAACCTGGACAAGAAGAAAGGCAAAGAAGAAGGCCAGGAAGAAAAAGGTGCAGAGAAAAAAGATGGGAAGGATAATGATGAAAAATCTGCCTTAAATAAACCATGCAGTGGAACTGAAGTAGGGCAATTTAAGAATCTAAAGCAAGGCCATCTTGCCAATTCCTTGGAAGCATCAGGGAATTTCAGTGATGGTAGTTCCTTCATTGAGGTCTCATTTGATACCATGGGGGAGATCAAGGACTGTAGCCGCTATATGGCTCGGGACACTAATTCTGGCAGCTCCTCCTCCCAGCAGAACTATGGGCTACGAGCCAAGAGAAAAGTCAGGTATAGTGAAGATTATCTGTATGATGTTGACTCATTAGAGGGTGAAAAAGTAAATGAGAGGAAGGAATGGCTGCCAGGTGGTTCTATAGAAGAAGATGATGATGAATGGTGTCCCAAAAAGAGAAGAAAAGTAACCCGTAAGGAGCCCCCTGTTATTATCAAATATATTATCATCAACCGTTTTAAAGGTGAGAAAAACATGCTGGTGAAGTTGGGTAGAGTGGATGCCAGTGAAACAACAGTTAATTTGAGTGAAAATCAGCTCAACAAATATGCCAAGCTGGCTCCCTTGAAGGGCTTCTGGCAGAAGAAGAAAAAGCAGAGAAACAGCAATGCAGACTCCAGCAAAACATCCTTATGCCAAAAGCAAAGCTTTGAACCAGGTAGCTTTGAGATGTCATTTCTGCCACCTGCTCGCAAACGAAAATCTAAACTTGGCAACAGGCACAGGATTCAAAGAATTCCATCCATAGAAACGTCAGCAAGTGGTAAGCAGGTTTCATTCTGCAATGATGAGAGGCAAGCTAATAATCGTAAAGAAGATGGAGGCCTGAAAGGCACACTGAAGTCAGCACCTCTGGCTGCCTCCAGCTGTGCAAATGGATCACATTTAAATGACATCACAGGTCCTGACTCAGAGAAAGTCAAAGCCCAAGATGGTCAGTTTAAGGCACCAGAGAGGAAAGTGCTTAACAAAATCAAATTTAAAAGTGAAGCCAGGTTAAAATCCAAAAAAATCAAAGCTGGGCAAGAAAGCAAGCCAGTTGTTCAAATGAGCCCTCTTTTGGAAAACCAATCCTCCAAGGCTAATTCAAAGAATGAACCTATTGCTGGGACCTCAAATAGTTCTCATCTATCTGAATTTCATGAGACAAAGGTTGCTAAGAATTCTACGTTCCTACCAACCAGCTGCTCTTCTGAAATGCCTCTATCATCTGCTCATGTTGCCAACAATATACCTGTTATTCCTGGAGGGTATCTACAGACATTGTTAGATGCTTCTGACTTGTCAAATAATACTGGTATCTCATACTTCAATCATCATTCTCCAGAGCAAAATGAAGACAGGCTCACTCAAACAGAAAAATCATTTGTACCTCTCCAACCCTCCCAGGACTGTGTGCTTTCCTCACCTTCTGAGTCTGAGCTGCTTCAGTCATCCCAAAACTTCAAAATGGAATCAAGCAGCTATGGAGATGTGTGGCACAACAAACCTACTTCTGGCTCCCAGGAATTCATGGCTGAAGTCTCAAGGGAGATAGCTCCAACCCAGTCCAGTGAATTTGGAGTCTCCCAAGTAGTCTCCATGGAAAATAGCCTCACAGCTACAACATACAGTCCAATCTGTCTCAATAGTGGTGGCAGTAGTTGCAACAAGGTCATATATACCTCTGTGCAAGACACCCAGCTCTCATCTGATGACTCTTACCAATTGTGTCACTTTAATAATGGAGAGGTCTGCTTTCCTTTCCAGCAGGGTCCAGTCAATATGGACAATGTGCGGCTCTTTAGCTTTGATTCCATTGCCCCACTCTCTGTC
>NW_011490206.1:10504-10964 GCF_000754665.1 Bison bison bison | reverse complement strand
CTTAAGCTTGAAATCTTGTGAAAAGGATGGTGATGATGATATTGCTGATGACTTCTTGGCCCACTGCAGCCCCAAGCTGGTGATACAGCAGAGCATTGATGAGATAGCACCACTAAAGGAGTCCACTGACCTCCTGGATATCTCCAACTTCACTCCTGACAAATTCCGCCACTCTTCCCTCTCAGAGATATCTCCACCTGATACTCCCAGTCTTTCCCCTCAAATTACCAGATGTGAGAATATCAAGACACTAGGAACACTAAAAGGATTTCAAGAGGGTGTCCCAGGAACACTGGGCAATATGGAGAAAATCAAGTGGGACTGCAGTACCCTTTCACAGCAGGTTCAAGTGGATGATGGATTTACTTTACATAACCATCAGTTTCAGTTCCATATGTTCAATGATGAGGATTCTGTCAGCCTGCTCCAGAAAGCCCCTTGCTTATCAACATTTAATGAT
>NW_011490206.1:9259-10404 GCF_000754665.1 Bison bison bison | reverse complement strand
CCAAAGCTCTTCTCAGAAAAACAACAGGAAAAAATCCCCCAAAAGCAACAACAAAGGGATGGAAAAACCACCTGGCAAAACTTCCCGCCAGGTCCCTAAGTCAGCAAAGAAAGGGAAATTCATGGCTGCAATCAATGGAGAGAAAATGCAAATTGGCATCAGTCGTGGAGGAGGCCAAATCAACAGCATATCCTCCACAGGGAAGACATTGGCTGAATGTATCCAACATGGCCCTGTAGCCTCTATGAAGATGCCAAGTCAGAAGGGGCTTTCTGGAGACTGGTCTTTGGGGAAGGAAAGCAGCCCAGGCTGGAATGACATGAACATGGGCACCAGCACCAACAACCTTTTGGATGATGACCAACGGGAATTTCAGGAGCCTTCATATATCTTGTCCAACATTGCCTCTGGTATGGCAGATGTGCAGAGGTTCATGATGGCCTCCATAGAACCCCTTTGGGAACCCATGGAGCACCATGGGGACCCTAATATATTCTACTCCCCTGAGTCCAATAGTCTAAAATTAAAAACCCTCAAAATATTGGCTGGGACACCACAGGAATCTAAGAAAAAGGTCAACAGTGGCTCTCCAGGAGCCACTAAGAATCACAGGTCTATCAAGGGTGTGAGTAAAAGCAATGGGAAAGCAGCAATAGGTGATCCTGGTCGTGCAAGCATGTCTGGTTATAATGAGGACTCTCGCTCTGCCTTCTTTGATAAAAAGCTTAATAACCTGAGCACTTTAGGCAGTAATGTACCAACACACAAAAAGTTATATCGTCACAAAACCAGCTCCAAGGCCCTGAGAGAAGAGAAGTGTAAGGGAAAGCGTATGGAGCGAGAACAGGTCCACAAGGATGAGGCTGGGACAGCTTCTTTTGAAAAACTGAGGTAATACTGCACCAAAATGGCTGAGATGATGCACCTTAGCTTTCCTACTCTGCTAAGCCCACAGTCCCTCATTTTTTCCCTCTTGAAAGCAAAAGTTTGCATGAAAGAAACTGTCCCATTCCTTTCTTTTTCAAATTAAAACAAAAAGAAAAACGTGCATGAAAATCCCTATACCTCTAAGCCACCAAAAAGATTGGGCAATTTTGTTGTGGCTTGACTAGGGATAAATTTTGACAAGGCTACTTTTTCTGCTA
>NW_011490206.1:7831-8984 GCF_000754665.1 Bison bison bison | reverse complement strand
ACCAACAGAATTTAAAAGTTATATAGACCAAAAAACCAAGATGATTTAAACAAAAAGAGCGTAATTTGGAAAACAAAATCTCATCATAAGGCAATTAGGAGTGCTTTCTAGTGCCCCCTGCTATTGGTATCTTTTTCTGCATCATACGGCATCTAGTATGATGTAAACAAATTTAGATTGTATGATCCCTTTGTGGGACATACACTAAATCTAACTAAGATGGCATAAATTGTTTGGTTTTTCTGCAGGGATTCCGACTACAATCTCCTAAATGCAGAAACAACATTTTGGGTTTTACCTGTGTTTGAAGAAGAGACTCTCATTTTCCAGAAAGACATTTGATGTTTGTGTTTTATTTCTTTCAAAATATGCCTTGTGGTATGTATGTTGACATGTAAGTGCTTAAAGAAAAGAATTTTAAAGTGTGGGAATAAGTCTTTAGAAGCAAACTTTAATCTGATGTTCTATGTAAAAGACTTTAGAAGTCATACAGTTGCACAAGTAGTTTATGCACTATTTATCCAAGGGGAAATAAAGGAAAACATTGTGCCAAACTACAAACAGGTGACTGTATTGTATATATTTTTACTTCTATATCAACATTTGGTTGTGAGTATTTGGGGAACTTGTCCCTGTTAATTTACTAGAAACATTCCAGTGATTATTGCTATTAACCACCCCCACTTATGTGGATAGCACCTGTAGATCACAGTGGAAAAATATGTTGTGTTACACAATTTACCAAAACTTAAAGGATACTGTTTGAAATGTGCCAAATTTCCTTACCTCATCTTACATATTCACCCCCACAGTTTAAAGCTCATTAATTAATTTAAAATATAAGAATACATACCTTATTTTTAAAATTAAAATTCTACTGTCCTGTGTGGAAACATGGACCATTAAATAAGGCACAATAAAGGTTTGTTTGTTCCATTGTCTAAGGGTTAAAGTGTTGGAAAAGTCTGAAAGTCACAACAGCTAAGTCCATCAGGGACCCAAGTATATGCATTTACAGAAACTTTTACAAGGAAACAAAGCAGCTGCTTTAAAGTTTGTTTTCTAAAAGGAAAATCTGTATCTGAAAATTATTTAAAGTGCAAAGTTATATTGCTGATACTTTATATCTCAGTTTTATATATTTTATAATAGT
>NW_011490206.1:4826-6105 GCF_000754665.1 Bison bison bison | reverse complement strand
GTTCTGAGGTCTTCAGTTTGGGAAGCTTTGTTGGTCTTGTCTCTGCTCTCGCAATCCTTTGCTCCCTCTAACAACATAATAGGCCTGACTTCTGGAGATTCCTTATTTAACCAGCTGCCTTAGTGGAGTGAGGACCAGTGACAGAAAGGTAGTGTTTTTATCCTATCATAGATATCTGAAATTAGCTATATGGAATTTTCCTTGGTCTGAATTTCCTGATTGCCACTCCCTTCTCTCTTCTAAGAAGCTTCTTCTTATAATTCCTCCCCCAACAGAATCCCCTTTAATCTTTTCTTTCCTGGGAGTGATATTCTCCATTATTCTCCTTACTTAATTTCAGTTCTTGATCTTAAAAATGTTCTTCTTTTATAACCTTATATTCCACTTCCCCAAGGTGTCAGACTATAAGAACTTTAGCCAGGCTACTTTCTTATGGAAGTTCAAAGGGAAACTTTCATACTCTTAATTACTTTTCATTGCCTTGGCTACTTTCAAATCTAGTTTTAAATGCAGATACACATGCACACACATGCAGAATTATATTACATGACTAAGGAAAGTTGGAAACTCCTTTTCCTTGAAGATCTATAAGGAAAGATCTGATCCCTTTCTGCCCTGGTTAGTTGTTGGACTATGAGGAGCAGGGTGCTGAAATAGTGGCCTTGACCAATGTTCTTTGAGACTCTCAGTGTTATGTTTGGTCTTTGATAACTGACTTGAACCCATGGCCTCTCCAGTGTCTCATATACCAGCTTCCTCACAGCTCTCTCTTCTGACTTGTTACTTTGTGTAGTTATGTGTTAAGGCCTTACCTTTTCCTCAATGTTTTCAAACCTCCGGCACTACCTTGACCATCACTTCTTTAGCCATCTTCCTGAAGTCCTTGGTGCTAGATGGACTTTCGTGACAACTTTCACCTTCTCTGACCTTTTTCCTTGCTTCTTAAGAAGCATCTGCATGTGTGCAGGCAGGATAGGGAGGGAACAAGTGTGCATAAAAAAAGAGAGAGGTATAAAGGATGCTCACAAGCTGTAAACAACTCTGGCTAGCATCCTTTGTCCTGTTATGTGAGATTCTGCAGTTCTAGTAAATTTCCATTTTAGTGAGTTCTAATTAGCAGTTATTGCCTAAAGGAGAAAACCCATATCCAAGAACCTCTTAACCAAGCTTGGTCTTACCAAGCTGAACCAGTCTGATGCAGATCTGCCACATCTTCAATTCACAGATGCTCTCAGAACAGTTCCAAGAATGAAAGAGAGCTAAGTTTCTGTGCTGAAGA
>NW_011490206.1:4146-4726 GCF_000754665.1 Bison bison bison | reverse complement strand
TTTTGTTTTCATTTAGAGATTTTTAAGTGACTACCCATCACTACAGGAATATGTCCTTTTTATGAAATAAAACTAACATGAGATTGACTTTCTAATAATAAAATTCACTAAGCCCATCATTGTGTTTGAAAGACTTAGTACCAAAATCAAGTATTTTTAGTAACAAATAGGAATCTTGTCAAGAAAGTGTAGCCCAGGAATTTTGTAAAGGTTTCTCAAGGAACAAAATAAGACAGAAAAAACTTTAGGTGGGCTGTGTAACTTGGGAAACAGTATCAGCTTGAAGGTCCTCAGCCAGCACGGGCTTATTTTGATGGCAGTACTCAGGCTACCCTTTAAGGTACATTTTTTTTTCTCAGAATACTAAACAGTAGCTACAGTCGTGAAGCAGAGCTCCCTATGCAGCTACATGATACTTGAGATGTACTCTTGATTTCAGAATAATAACTAAGAGGTAAAGCATTGGAGAAGGATAATGTAAAAGAAAGAGGTTTAGTTCAAAGTTTACGGTGTGAATGAGGCTTTTAAAATTGGTATCTGAGTAAATAGATATTAAAGATACTAAAGAAGCACTCATCAA
>NW_011490206.1:1830-1966 GCF_000754665.1 Bison bison bison | reverse complement strand
ATACTGTCACATATAGTTACTACAGGTATATACTTCAGAGATATTGCAGGCTTAGTTCCAGACCACTACAATAAAGCAAATATCACACTAAAGCAAGTCACATGAATGTTTTGGCTTCTCAGTGCATATAAACTAG
>NW_011490206.1:0-775 GCF_000754665.1 Bison bison bison | reverse complement strand
AGTTGAGCTTTTAATGGACTTAATTTGGGGGAGAGTGATAATCACACTCCTTTTATACAGTATTCTATTTAAACTAATTGGAGCTGTAGTTAATACATATTTCAGGCCACATACCACTTTAAGAATCTAATGAAATCAATGGGCCTTTGCCCCCTGAAAATGAACATACTCAAAAGTTTTCATAGAATTTCAGAGGATTCACAGGTTAGGAACTCCCATATTAGGGGCATGAATTCTCCAAAATATCTTCCCCACAGTATAATGGAGTTTTAGTCTATCTCCTCCTCTGCACTGATGCAAGATAATAGCTATTATTTATTGTCTATTATGTGCAAAGCACTTTAATGAATTAATATTTCTCACAACAACTCTGCAAAAGAGGCATTTTCTCCATTTTACATTTAAGAAAATTGGAACATGGAGAGGTATAGTAAACTTCCTCAAGATCATACAATGAATAGTCTTTAAAGATTTTTCACCCAAGCTGACAACGCACTCTGTGCTTGTCCCATCCAAGCCCATGTCTCTAACTCAAGACATTTATTTCTAGCATAAACTGTATTGCCTATACCACTTCAAAAATATGATTATAAGTATTAATACTGAAAATTATTCAATAAATATTCAGCTATGCCACATATTGTGCTAGATAGTAAAAAAAGAAAAGTTTAAATACACTTGACCCTTGAACAACATAAATTTGAACTGTGCAGGTCCCCTTATATCCAGACTTTCTCCAGTAGGAGATACTACAGTACTATAGGGTCTGAGATTG
>NW_011490205.1:5059-5807 GCF_000754665.1 Bison bison bison | reverse complement strand
TTTCCATAGTCACAAGGGGTCTTCCTTGGTGGCCCAGTGGTAAAGAACCCACCTGCCAATGGAGGAGACACGGGTTCGATCCCTGGGCTGGAAAGATCCCCTGAAGAAGGAAATGGCAACCCACTCCAGTATTTTGCCTGGGAAATCTTAGGGCCAGAGAAGACTACAGTGGGGTCCCAAGAGTCAGACACAACTTAGTAAGTAAACTAAAACAGTAAAACTATGAGGATTTTCTGTCTACATGTTGGGGCCAGGATGCTGGAGCATTAGAGTGGCCTGCTCTCTAGGGGCTAACTGCCTTGAAGATCTGATACACTCACTGACTTTTGCCTTCTTCCCCTTCTATGATGCCAGCCAAGAAGCCTCACGTCAACTTTGCACCCCTTAGCTATGGGAGGGGGGCACTCCAGGTGCCCAATTTCTGTCCTGATGACCCTCCAGAGCCCTATCATAAAACACATTGACTGAACCTCTTCTACCTGCGGGGAGCGAGCTCCGCCCCTGGCAAAGATCTTGAGGAATGAGGCTTGGCATACGCAAAGGCGGGATCAAGCCTCAGGAGTCTCCCTGGAAATTCTCGAGCATCTACCCCCAAAACCAGAGTCTGCCTACCTTCTGCTTTGTGCTTTCACCTACACCTCTGACTTTACGGGGGGCTGTACCCCACTACTTCTCTCTGAATAAAGAGTTAGCTTACAGCTCCAGTTAATAATTCCTGGGTGTGACAGTGTTTCAACCTACAAACTCC
>NW_011490205.1:0-908 GCF_000754665.1 Bison bison bison | reverse complement strand
AATGCTTCAGCATATACATTTTGAGAGAATAGGATTCAGTCCATAACATCTTGATGTATATTTTGTGTGCCTGTGAGGCCAGTGATTCCCAGAGTTCTTTACCTCAACTGGGACAACTTTTAGGCAATGGCCCAAGAGTTTATAATAATGTACAGATGGGCCCATTTGCCAGCCAGGGCATCCAGGACTAAAATGAGGATGGGCCAATTGTGCTGACCCATTGGTCCTGTCCTTTATCATGGGTATTGTCACTATCCATCAGTATTATTGCTTTCCATCCCTCCAGGGGATGATGGTGACAGTACCATATGTAGTGCACAAACATTCAATATTTTCCACACAATGGATTCCAAGGGGCTCCCCAGGTAGCCAAGAGGTCTGGAAGAGGGATGGCTTCTTCTACCACTATCTCATCTGCCCTCTTGCAAGAAAGATATGCCAGAAACTGTCTTGTACACGGAGGCCTCAGTAACCATGCTGAGGTTTTGGGGTGCTGGTTCCTTGATCCAAGGCATGCTTGGCAACTGAGTACAGGGTGTCACTGGCTCAGGGACTCTGAGAACCTCTATTTTGACGATTGCTCATTATGTGGCTGATACTTGCCACTCTAATGGTTTGTAGTACAAAGCCAAGAAGGGCAGCTTCTTGCATCAGTAGCCTGTGGGCAACTTATAGCAATCATGGGTCGTCCAGAGATGCCAGGGGGCATGAACAAAGGTTACTAAAGCATCAACAATGAAGAGGCTTCATTGGAGACACTACTGGGAGTGTCCATTGTTTTAGCCTTGGACAGATTCTAGAGTCTTTTGTTGGAAGAAGCTTTTATCATTTTGTTAATATAAATTCTTTTAGTAAATTCTGGGTTTCTAGTTGGATTAAATTGTAACTTTAGACAGAAGCAGCCATAC
>NW_011490204.1:4915-5145 GCF_000754665.1 Bison bison bison | reverse complement strand
GAAAAATCTCAGATAAACAAGTTAATTTATCACCTAAAAGAATTAGAAAAAAGAAAGAATTAACAAAACCCAAAGTCAACAGAAGGAAGGAAATAATAAATATCAGAGAGGAAATAAAATTGAGATTAAAAAAGAAAACAACAACGGAAAAGGAACACATGTACACCCATGGCAGATTCATGTTAATGTATGGCAAAACCAATACAATATTGTAAAGTGAAATAAATAAA
>NW_011490204.1:0-628 GCF_000754665.1 Bison bison bison | reverse complement strand
CATTATTTGTTGCTGTTCAGTCGTTAGGTCATGTCTGACTATTTGTGACCCCACGGACTGCAGCACACCAGGCTTCCCTGTCCCTCACCATCTTCCAGTGTTCATCCAAGTTCATGTCCCTTAAATCAGTGATGTTATCCAACCATCTCATCCTCTGTCATCCCCTTCTCCTTTTGCCTTCAATCTTTGCCAGCATCAGGGTCTTTTCCAGTGAGTTGGCTGTTCTTATCAGGTGGCCAGAGTACTGGAGCTTCAGCGTCAGCCTCAGTCATTCCAATGAAGATTCAAAACGATGTCTTTGCTTTTTAATACACTGTCTAGGTTTGTCGTAGCCTTCCTTCCAAGTCCCTATTTCATTATTAGTCTATAGAAAAGTAACAGATTTTTGTAACTGTGACCAATTGTAGGTTTCTGAAACTGTAACCAACCTGTAATTTTGAAATTGTGTCCTTGCATGGGAGAATCGCTATACAATCTGTGTGCCCAGTGGCTTTGGTGAGAGAGCTGGATCTGATATGAGCATGAGTCACATTTTTCCCCAGGGTGTTCTGAAACCTAGCACCTTGGTAGGAGCTGCATCTAGAGAAGCTAGAGCCAGACTCAAATGTGAACTGGAACTTCTCCTCTA
>NW_011490203.1:10260-10565 GCF_000754665.1 Bison bison bison | reverse complement strand
GGAACACTTTTCTGCTTGTTGGTGTGGTTTGTTTTCCCAGCTCTCTTGGCTTATTTTGTGAATTTGTTTCTGCCAGAGCAAGAGCTCAGAATTTGCCTTTGGGCTGAAAAAAAAAAATTCTCAAGTTTAGTCTTACAACATGTGGGGAGTCAGAAAAATCCCCTGGAAAAGGGAAACACTACGAACTCCAGTATGTTGGCCTAGATAATTCCATAGAGTGTATAGTCCATGGGGTCACAAAGAATCAGACAAAATCTGATGACTCAACAACAACAACAACAATGAAGCTTCACCATTTGTCAAAC
>NW_011490203.1:9226-10160 GCF_000754665.1 Bison bison bison | reverse complement strand
ATATATCATTATTGCTCATATGATAATGGAATGGCCATGCTCACAAAGGAGAAAGAAGAGCCTTTCCAAGTCCACATTACATCCTTCACCACACATATCTTTTTTAAAATTTCTTGACTTTGAAATGAACATCAAACATAAAGACATTGGTTATGGCCACCAGAAAAGATCGAGTTGTACCAATAAGTGACGAGGATTCTTCTCCCAGTTCCAACATGCATGCCTTGTTTCCCTGGCACCACCCAGCACTTCTCTGACAGCAGCTAGGGGTCCTGCAGCTTAACTCAGTGTGGACACTGCCTATCTGGGGGTAGTGCCAGACCCCACAGGTTAAAGGCCCAGCCCTACAAGACCCTTCCCCCACTCCAGCCATCATTTGCAAGCCCAAATTTTCACCTGTGCTCTGACCCACTGGCTACCGTTCAGAGGTTCTAATGACTTTGGGTTCTGTTAATTTGTAGAGTGGCTCATGGAACTCAGAGAAACATGTTGCCTACTAGATCACAGCTTTATTGTAAAAGGGAATAAACTCAGGAACAGCAGATGGAAGGGGATACACAAGACAGGGTGTGTGGTGGGGCAGGCATGGAACTTCATGCTCTCTGAGCCTGGCTTTCCCCAAGTCTGCATGTGTTCATTAACCCAGAAGTTGCCCAGACCCTGTTTGGGTGTTTTTATGGAGGATTCATCACACAAGCACAATTGATTAAATCACTGGCTGTTGGGGGTTGGTTCAACCAGAAGCCCTTCTCGCTTTCCCAGACATGGTGGGGGTGAGGAGGGACCAAAAGTTCCAATCCTCTAACCATGTTGGTTACTTCCCCTGGCAAGCAGCCCCCAACTTTGGAAAGGAGGCACCCTCTGAAAAGTCACCTCATTCACCTAACAAGAGACACCTTGACTGGTCTCCCCACTTAGGAAATTCCCAGAGTTT
>NW_011490203.1:5102-5943 GCF_000754665.1 Bison bison bison | reverse complement strand
GTGGTGATGAGCATGGAGTTGGGGATGGGCATCCCTCCTCATAGCCTGGACATTGGGGTGGGGGTTCTCAACTTTGAGGTACCTCAAGTGTAATCTCAACAACTCCCTATGTAAGGACAGTGCAGCAACAGATGTTCTCAGGGACTTGCCAGCCTGGATGCAAACCCCCATCCCCACCCCACCTTATGTGGGCATCCTGACCCAGCTTGTGGTACAGGGGTCAGATTCCTTTACCGAGGGAAGGAACTGAGGCTCTGAGAGGTGGGGCAAGGAGATCAAGGCCACTGGGCCTGACAGGGGCAGAGCCAGCGCTTGAACCTGGGTGCTGGGCCCTCATGTCAGACTCTTTGCCCTGAACCATGAGAACTGGACTATAGAGAGGGCTGAACGCCAAAGAATTGATGCTTTTGAACTGTGGTGATAGACAAGACTCTTGAGAGTCCCTTGGACTGCAAGGACATCAAACCAGGCAATCCTAAAGGAAAAAACAAAACAAAACAAAACCCTGAATATTATTCATTGGAAAGACTGATGCTGAAACTGAAGCTCCAATATTTTGGCCAACTAATGTGAAGAGCTGACTCATTGGAAAAGACCCTGATGCTGTGAAAGATTGAGGGTAGGAGGAGAAGGGGGTGTCAGAGAATGAGATGATTGGATGGCATCACTGACTCCATGGACATGAGTTTGAGTAAGTTCTGGGAGATGGTGAAGGACAGGGAAGCCTGGTTTGTTGCAGTCCATGGGGTCTCAAAGAGTAGGACGTAACTTAGTGACTGAACAACAACAAAATGTGGTCTTCAGCCCCCATCTCACTCATACCCCCAGGCTTAGTGCCTAT
>NW_011490203.1:4270-5002 GCF_000754665.1 Bison bison bison | reverse complement strand
GCCAACATGTTTCCTTGTAACTGAAACCCATCAGCATTTTTCAAGTCCAACCTCAAAGCCAGGGCATTATTTTTGTCAACTGGTCATTGCCAAGAAGGCCACACAGGAAAATCCCGGCTGTGTACTGGGGGTGATGGAGGCCCGCATTGCCCTGATGTTGAACTTGACTCTAGCTTTGACAGAATTGGTAAGGCCGCAGACACGTGAACCCTGCAATGTCAGTTCACTTTCAAGCTGCCATTCAGGGCTCGCCACGGCACCCCAGGGCTGGTGGGCTGTAGTTTCTCCTCATTCCTCCCTGGAGCTGGTGTGGGCTGCAGCGGCATCTGTTTCCCATCTTTGTGGATGTTGTTTTTTGAAAAGCAAGCAAAGAGCTGCCTGCTTGAGGATGGAAGACACCTCCACACCAGACTCCGGGACCCACGGTCAGGTGGTGAGGGTACCTGAGCTCCCAGGGAGGCTCAGACCCCACCCAGCCCCTCTGAGGCCACATGTGCAGGTCCAGACCCAGCCTGGCCACTTCCTGAGGGCTGAGCAGCCTCAGGCACATGGCTTCCCCATTCAGAACCTTAGTTTTTTCATCTGTAGAATGGAGGTGATGGCACGTCCTCCCTGCCTGGGGGTGGGCAGGGTTGCCATGGACATGGGACAGGGGAGAGGGACATCATGTTTCTTGCAGTTTCCAGCTGAGGCCTTGTGGGCATGAGCTGGTGTCCGAGCCAGTTCCTAGAC
>NW_011490203.1:0-183 GCF_000754665.1 Bison bison bison | reverse complement strand
GAAGCAAGTCACGTATGGCAAAGATTTGCAGAGGAGCAAAAGGCTCCGCAGAGAGGGAGCTCAAAGAGGCTGAGTCACTCACCAGAGACAACACAGCAGCAGATCAGGACTCTGACCCAGGTCACTGAAACCACGGCTCCTTCCTGTGCCCATCTAACCTGCCCCTTGAGGGCAGCAGGAAGA
>NW_011490202.1:4030-4453 GCF_000754665.1 Bison bison bison | reverse complement strand
ACTCATCTCACATGCTAGTAAAGTAATGACTCAAAATTCTCCAAGCCAGGCTTCAGCAATACGTGAACCACGAACTTCCAGATGTTCTAAGTCTGGTTTTATTTTTATTTTTTAATTTTATTTTTAAACTTTACAATATTGTATTGGTTTTGCCAAATATCAAAATGAATCCGCCACAGGTATACATGTGTTCCCCATCCTGAACCCTCCTCCCTCCTCCCTCTCCATACCATCCCTCTGGGTCGTTCCAGTGCACTAGCCCCAAGCTGGTTTTAGAAAAGCAGAGGAACCAGCGATCAAATTGCCAACATCCACTGGATCGTCGAAAAAACTGAAGTGTGTAGCCATTTCCTTTTCAGGAAGCTAGCCTGATCCAGAGATGAAACCCCCATTGCCTACACTGCAGATAGATTCTTTACCGAC
>NW_011490202.1:0-753 GCF_000754665.1 Bison bison bison | reverse complement strand
GAGCAGTAAGAGATGAGGAAAATGAAGGGAAAGGAAAGGGAAGAAGATGCATAAAGAAAAGAAGAGAAAAAGGACAAGGAATAAGCACTTAGTTTACTGATGAATCTGAGAAGAATTTTGAGGCATGTCAGAATCATAATTTTAACATAGCAATAAAGTAAGAGGTGTCAATAATTTTTATGACTCTTTCTCATGTCAATCAAATGTTGGTTTCAGTGTGCTAGTCCCAACATAAGAAGTGGGAAACATACAAATAATTCTCCTTGTACCAAAGGCTTCTCTCATTTGGCTCCAAGGCCAAGTCTAGACTCTGATGTGTTACAGTTGTTCCGCTTACCAGAAACAAATTACTCTCTCTGGGAAAGATCTGAAATGTTATTGTTGCTAGTCTAGAACATTCATATTTCCCATGAAGAAGTTTTTTGAAAGAAACAAAAATTAAGTGAATAATAATTTTTCACTTCCTAGGCAGGCATGGAAACCCTGCCTTTATAAGGCATTTTCATTAATTTGATAATCCCTAAGCAGCACATGGGGGTTCCCCCGTGGCTTAGCAGTAAAGAGTCCACCTGCAATGCAGGAGCTGCAAGAGACCCGGGTTCAATCCTTGGTTCAGGAAGATCCCTTGGAGGAGGGGATGGCAATCCATTCCAGTATTCTTCTCTGGAGAATCCCATGGACAGGGGAGCCTGGCAGACTACAGTCTTTAGAGTTGCAAAGAATCGGACATGACTGAAGTGACTTAGCATGCAG
>NW_011490201.1:9734-10056 GCF_000754665.1 Bison bison bison | reverse complement strand
GAGAACAGATGGATGATTGCCAGAGGTGGGGGGTGGAAGGTGGGCAAAAGTGTGAAGGGAATCAAAGGGTATGCATTTGCAGTTACAAAATGAATAAGTCATGGGGATGTAATGAGCAGCATGGTAAATGTAGAAATAATACTGTATTGTATATTTGAAAGTTGTTAAGAGTAGATCTTAAAAATTCTCATCACAAGAAAAAAATTCTGTGGTGATGGATGTTAACTAGAGTGACTGTAGTGATCGTTCCACAATGTATACACATATTGAATCATTATGCTGTACACCTAGAGTTAATAAAATGTTATATCTCAATAAAAAT
>NW_011490201.1:8256-8454 GCF_000754665.1 Bison bison bison | reverse complement strand
GGATTGACTGGTTTGATCTCCCTACAGTCCAAGGGACTCTCAAGAGTCTTCTCCAACACCACAATTCAAAAGCATCAGTTCTTCAGCACCCAGCCGCCTTTATGGCCCAAATCTCACATCCATACATGACTACTGGAAAAACCACAGCTTTGACTAGACGGACCTTTGTTGGCAAAGTAATGTCTCTGCTTTTTAATA
>NW_011490201.1:5065-5751 GCF_000754665.1 Bison bison bison | reverse complement strand
AGCGCTGCTGCAGACCATCCAGGGAAGCCTTAAGTTCGCTGGGCTGAGGCAGCTGGCGCTGTTCCGGGATGTAATGAGCAGAGCTCCCACTGGCTTTCTGATTCTGTTGATGAGTTTAGAACCTCTGAACTCTGACGATGTTGCTGGAGAAATGTGCTCTGAAATAAAGTGATCAATTTCTTCCAGCAACTGTCCTGGTCCTGGGTGGGACAGAACAGGAAAGGCCTTGTTTGGGCTAATATCTGAGCCATCCTGGAGACAGCAGGCTTATGTTTAAGACCTCTTATCTTGTATGTTTTGAGATCTAATAAAGATCTTCCTGAGTGAATTTGAGGAAGTAAACAGGCTGATGTAAAAAATAATTTTTTTTAATATTCCCCCCAGACGTCCATTGTGAGAAGAAAGGCTGCTTAGGATTCAAGGCAGACGCTGATTTTAGCTGCTTACCAGGAGCCAATGGATTTGCACTGCTTGCTGTAGTAGTTTTCCTCCTCTCCTCTCCATTTTCCTCCCCTCCCATGCTCTCTCTTCTGTCCCCTTTCCAGAAGATGTGTTCAAGCAGCAATAAACAGGCAGAGGACAAGTCAATTCTAGCAACAGTATTTTTTATACCACTACAAGCTACTCAAAAAGACTTCCTGTAGCCTAAAACTATAAGCACCTAGAGAAACCCTGCCAGAACTCTA
>NW_011490201.1:0-932 GCF_000754665.1 Bison bison bison | reverse complement strand
TCTCTGTCTGAGAAGTGGGTATAATATTAGTTGGAGGGACTAAGGACAATCTCCTGATTTTGACCTGTGCTTGAGTGCTTGGGCAAATCTGGATCTGAGGACAAGGGCAGAGCCAGACAGGGTCAGAGAAATCTTGTCTAATTAAACACAGGAGCCAAACATGCCTGGAGCAACACAGAGCATATCAACACCTGGACTTTAACCCAAAGTCACAAAAACAGTTTGGATTTCAAAATCAGGTAACTCCCATGAATGTTTTTGAAATGAAACCCTTGAGGTACTGATGTTGACATAGGGATCAGCTCTTTCTAAACGGAGAGCAAAAATTGAGATCTCAGTGCTCACACAAGGGTCCTTAGGTGCTCTAAAGGGAGCTTCTGGCTATGTCCCAGAGGGCTCAAGAAGATGGGAGGTGGAGAGCTAAAAGAACCTAGAAACTCAGGGGTGGCCAGGCTGTCTGTGAGGCATCCCTAAACGACAGAGAGAAGAGAACAGCTGAAGTTCGCTTTGGGGTTTGAGGAAGCAGCCAGAGAAAGGTAAGGAGGGGGAAACAGAACAAATCTGGAGGCAACTGAAAGCCCTGGGAAGGGAGGAGAGGAGAAGAGTTGTCAGTTATAGGAAAGAAGAGAAGGGCTAGAGGAGAATAAAAGTCAGACCAATCTTCAATCTCTCTGTTTCTTAAAAGCACTCACAGAAAGAAAAATTATAATTGTATCTGAGGCAGCAAAGCTTCTGGGAAAAAACATGGGCTCTGGAGTCAGCTTGTGTCTGTGTGTGTGTGTGTGTGCATGTGTGTTAGTCGCTAAGTCGTGTCTGACTCTTTGTAACCTGCCAGGCTCCTCTGCCCATGGGATTCTCCAGGCAAGAATTCTAGAGTGGGTTGCCGTTCCCTTCTCCAGGGGATCTTCCCGACCCAGGGATCAAACCTGCGC
>NW_011490200.1:4395-4963 GCF_000754665.1 Bison bison bison | reverse complement strand
GGGATTGAACCCAAATTTCCCACATTGCAGGCAGATTCTTTACTGTCTGAGCCACCTGGAAGATAGAAAAACCAAGGGGATTAAAAAAAAAAAAAGCTTCTACTTGTGCTTCATTGACTATGCTAAAGCCTTTGACTGTGTGGATCACAACCAACTGTGGAAAATCCTTAAAGTATTTGGGATATCAGACCATCTTAACTGCCTCCTGAGAAACCTGTATGCAGGTTGAAGAAGCAACAGTTAGAACTGGACATGGAACAATGGACTGGTTCAAAATTGGGAAAAGAATAGGTCAAGTCTGTATATTGTCACCTTGCTTTTTAACTCTATGCAGATTACATCATGCAAAATGCCAGGCTGGATGAATCACAAACTGGGATCAAGACTGCTGGGAGGAGTATCAATAACCTCAGATATGCAGGTGACACTACTCTAATGGCTGAAAATGAGGAGGAACTAAATATCCTCTTGATAAAGGTGAAAGAGGAGACTGAAAAAGCTGGCTTAAAACTCAACATTCAAAAAACTAAGATCATGGCATCTGGTCCCATCACTTTATGGCAAATAG
>NW_011490200.1:0-673 GCF_000754665.1 Bison bison bison | reverse complement strand
AAAAATTATTATGAGGGTATTTTCCTAAGATTAAGTTCAATTTCTTCCAAAAGAGCTCTTTGCCAAATCGTCAGAGGCTGCCATAAGAAAGAAAGTGTTAGTTGCTCAGTGGTGTTCAACTCTGCAATTCCATGACCTGTAGCTCTCCAGGCTCTTCTGTCCATGGGATTCCCCAGGCAAGAATACTGGAATGGATTGCCATTTCCTTCTCCAGGGGATCTTCCCAAGTAAGGGACCGAACCTGAGTCTCCCTCATTGCAGACAGATTCTTTACTATCTGAGCCACCAAGGAGGCTGCCATACCTTCTTTAAATTTAGAATGCAAGGCCTAACCACAAATCCCCAGTCAGGTGTGTGTGTGTGTGCAAAGTAATGAACCAAACATTTGTTAGACTCAACTTTAGGTTTCTTTTTCCCCATTTGAGAGGTAGATATATGTTGTTGCCATTTTTTCCATAGATTACTCTGAGACTGAGTGGCAAGTGAAGCATTTTCTTCAGATTTATCTATCACTATATGATTAGGAAGGTACGCCTTCTCAGACAATCTTGACTACCTTTGGAACTTTTACATAACGATACATGACAAAATGTTTCCCTTGGCTTGGAGTTTCTCCAGCAGCCTGCAAGTGGGGAGGGCCAAATTGATCCCGTGATCCCTGGGAAACGTGAGT
>NW_011490199.1:4536-4884 GCF_000754665.1 Bison bison bison | reverse complement strand
TGAACTTTTTTTTTCTTAATATATATATTTTTTATTAAAGTATAGTTGACTCGCAATGTTTCAGGTACACAGCAAGGTGATTCAGTTATACATATAAACATACATTATTTTTGAAATTATTTTTCATTATAAGTTATTAGAAGATATTGACTATAGTTCCCTGTGCTTGAATGAGCTTGGGAAGGGCAAAGTCAGCATCATCAGGGGGAGGAGGGAGAGGGACACAGTAGTTTGCTGTGTCCTTAATTGTGCCAGGAAGTCTTCAATTTGAGGACTGTTTCCCAGAAATGAAAACTTTTGATTTTACATTTCATTTTTATTAGTAGAATTTTCAAACATACTGACATG
>NW_011490199.1:0-1020 GCF_000754665.1 Bison bison bison | reverse complement strand
TTTTTGGGCTTTTTTTTTTTTTTTTTTTTTTAAAGCAGCTTCCAAACTGTTGTTAAACACCAACAATGTGTGATGAAGTTGCTGTAGCAGATTTTTGGAACTAAGACTGGGAATGTAGCAGCAGGGCACCCAAAAGTGGTCAGCACGTCTGAGCCAGGGACAGGTCCTGCTCTCAGGCAAGAAAGAAGAAGCTGAGAAACAGCATGCAAAAGTCAAGAGGCCTAGAGTTGTGTCCTTGGGACCAATTAGAGTGACTGGTGGTCAGCACACTTGGGACAAGAATAGGCTCCATAGTGGCCGCAAGAGCTGGCAAAGGTTTGGATATCCTTGACCTCATATCCGGTGTCCCCTTTCTGTCCTTGTGCTCGAAGCTCTCCCACATTTTTCCCATTCGGTCTTTGATACCTTTGGTAAAAGAGATGATAAGACTCTATCCTGCTAGAGGAATTGTGAAGCTTACAGGGATGGTGTGCATGCATTTGGGAGGCTTCTAGGAAGTGTGTGCTTAGGCCATACAACTCTACCAGTTCGGGCTTCCCTGGTGGCTCAGATGGTAAAGATATCTGCTTGCATTGCAAGAGATCTGAGTTCAATCCCTGGGTCAGGAATATCCCCTGGAGAAGGGAATGGCTACCCACTCCAGTATTCTTACCTGGAAAACTGAATGGACAGAGGAGCCTAGTGGGCCCCAGTCCATGGGGTCACAAAGAGTTGGACACGACTGAGCCACTAACACTCTGCACTCTGCATCTCTCCACCAGTTCAGGATCCAGAATAAAATGTGTGGGACAGCTGATTTAGGAGTGAGAGGTTTCCAAAGTCATGACAATGTCAGGTGGTATGGGGGTGGGTGGCCAGTCCAACTGATCCAGTGCCGAGGGCAGGGGTGATCACCGCCAGGAATGTGTGCTTCCAAAGTCAGGTATCTGAAGTCAGGGAGTTGGCAGGAAGAGCTGAGTCAGGTGCACAGGCTTTGAGGGGGACCCACGTGCTGCCTTTTACCTAGTGTGAACTTTTTTT
>NW_011490198.1:7759-8864 GCF_000754665.1 Bison bison bison | reverse complement strand
CTGCACAAACTGGCCACTGAAAAAAAATGATCCCCATCTGTGTGATTTCATTGAGACTCATTACCTGAATGAGCAGGTGGAAGCCATCAAAGACTTATAGTCCTATATAGACTATATAGGACTTAGTGGTTTACAACAAGGACAGAGAAAATTATGTAAATAAATATTGTGTGACAAAGCAAATAAATAGTCACTTGATACCACACTTCTAGGGTTTTAACAAGGATAATCACAATATTTATGACTTAGGAATCTTACCAACTATAAGCATAATACAGAACTATCGAGTAATTCTGTGTATTTTTAATTTGATTAATTTTAATTTAATTAAGTAATTAAAAGCAGCAATATTCTTTTAGATATGAGAAAATTACAATGGCTGCCCTCTACATTCACACCAGTATTTGCTGAACATGTTCAGTGTATGAAAGGTTGTGTATATTCAGAGGATTTTACACATATGTACATATGATCATTTTTAATATATGGACATGTGCATGAACACATGCAAACTGTTAAATACATTGTGTATATGCTAATAACTAACATTTAAAGAAGGCTTATTACAATCCAGGTATTTTGTTTTTAATATGATATTAAAATGGATGCCTACTATAATTATATAGGCATTCTTATTACTTTCAATTTTAAAATGATAAAAACAAGGCATATAATAGATAAAAAATATTCCTATGATTACTCAGTTTTTGAATAGTTGAATTGGGAATCCCCAAGAAGTTCAAATCCAAAGCCTTTGTTTTTAACAATTATGCAGTACCACTTCTAATATATACATATGCCCTCTACATGTTTGAATATTTCCATGTAGGGTAGTAGCAGTTAGATGACTGAGACTGTTGGTGGTTTAGATGGTAAAGAACTGCCTGCAATGCAGGAGACCTGGATTTGATCCCTGAGTTGGGAATATCTCCCTGGAGAAGGGAATGGCAACCCACTCCTGTATTCTTGCCTGGAGAATTCCATGAACAGAGGCTACAGTCCATGGGATCACCAAGAGTCAGACTTGACTATCAACCAATACTCTCAGCTATAGATAAGGAGATTGGATAAATTCTGAGCAGTTTATTACAAGACAGCAAATAGA
>NW_011490198.1:3199-4938 GCF_000754665.1 Bison bison bison | reverse complement strand
CCATAGTAAATTGGTCTTCTGATGTGCACACATACTCTAGAGGTATGGTGTAGAGAGTGAGAGAGAGAAAGACAGAGACAGACTGTTTTATGCTTAATGGAATAAATCAAGTTTAAAAAGCAACTAACCCAATCAACCTTAGAAGTCTTAGCTTGCACAGACTAAGAAGCAAAGAAATTTGTCTCAAATGATGCTTTCATTCTCTACCCATCACATTTCCAAAATTATTTTTATTTGAATTCCAGAATATTACTTTCAAATATTTTAAAGTAGTATCTGAAAAATTATAAAATTTCACTTTGGAGGTTTTGAAAATCTACATAGAATGTTAGTTAAGCTTTAACTCAAATCCCTTTTCCTCAGTGAAATGAGACAACTCAGACAAGTTCTGAGCTCTTAGTGCTAAAATCTTAATGCTTTTCTTGGTAGTAGTTACCACTGTTTCTAATTAGATGTTTAATTGCATGCTATGTTGTTTAATGGCTATCTCTTCCACCAGAATGTACGCTGTGTAAAGACAGGGCTCTAACTTTTTTTTGCAGACAGTAGGAGATATTGATTAAACACACAAAGTCCAGCAACGTATTACCAGGTCAGAGTCCCAGTTCATCCTCTTACTGCAAGTGTAATGATGGACAACTTCTACAACATCTTTGTAATTATTTCCTCCTCTATAAGGAATAATATAGTATTGACTTCCCAGGATGCTATAAGGAATTCACAGGTAACACATCTCTTGAAATCCCAGTTATGAAAAAGACACGTTAGAGTATGCTGCAGTGTGGTTCCTTCATTAATTTAAGCATAGATAATTACAATGATAAAATTCTTTGATCAATCAAACACTGTTCATTAAATCTGAAAATTAAAGAAAATGACTGATGACTGGATATCAATAAAAACCTTGTCTAATACCTTGATCTTACTGATAAAAATATCTTTGTCTGTTTCTGAGTGTGTGAGCTTCTCAGACTTAATGAAAACTTAGTGAAATAGTGTTCTTGAAATGTTCAATGTTTCTCAGGGAGAAAGGAAGAGATAAGCCTCAAATAATTATAACTTGCAAGTATCATGCTTTAACTATCTTATCAGCCTTGTAGTTATTATAGAAATGGACTTTCACTTTACAGGAATACAAAGTGGAAGTGAATCCTTGATGGAGTTCTCTGCACCTTGCTCACATTAAAATAGCATTCACCCTACCTTGGCAGAAGAAGAACCACAGAAAATAAACCAGATGACTGCAAATGCTGAAATCAAAGAGAATTGCCCCTTTTCCTATATTACAGTTAAAAAAAAACAAAAAACAAAAAAACAGTCTTGTCATAGTATGAATAGAACTTGGCTTGAGAAGTTACCCAAGGAACAGCATTTCCTCTATGGAAACAATTTTATCTGCAAATAGTGTCAATAGGGTTTGAATGGAAACCTCAGCTGCACTCTAGGTCAAAATAGCAGAAAACTGAACTGTCAGTGGCCCCAAAACCCAATACATAGGCCAGCCCCATAGAATGTACAATGCCAAGAGTGAACATACCACTCTGGTGGGGGATGTTGATAAGGGTGCAGGCTATGCATGTGAGGACAGGAGGTGCATGGGGAAATCTCCACATCTTACTTTCAATTTTGCTGTGAACATTAAACTGCTCTAAAAATTTTTAATAAAAAATAACCATCATAAAATTAGTAATAGAAGGAAACCTTCTCAACTTTATGAAGAACACACACATACACACACA
>NW_011490198.1:2589-3099 GCF_000754665.1 Bison bison bison | reverse complement strand
TTACAGGTAACATTATACTTAAAAGTGAGCGCTTTCTCCCTAAGATTAGGGGTGTATGTGTGTTAGTCATTTGGTCGTGTTGGACTCTTTGTGACTCCATGGACTGTAGCCCTCCAGGCTCCTCTGTCCATGGGATTTTTCAGGCAAAAATACTGAACTGGCAGTGGCCCTCAAGCCTAATACACTGGCCAGACCCATAGAATGTACAATGCCAAGGGTGAACGTACCAATCTGGTGGGGGATGCTGATAAGGGTGGGTTGCCATTCCCTTCTCCAGGAGATGGTCCTGAGCCAGAGACTGAACCCAGGTCTCCTATATTGCAGGCAGATACTCTACCCTCTGAGCCACCAGGGAAGCCCAAGATTAGGAAATGCAAGAGCAAATTCCCATGGACAGAGGAGCCTGGTGGGCTGCAGTCCATGGGGCCGTGAAGAGTCGGACAAGACTGAGCGACTTCACTCTCACTTTTCACTTTCATGCATTGGAGAAGGAAATGGCAACCCACTCCA
>NW_011490198.1:0-980 GCF_000754665.1 Bison bison bison | reverse complement strand
CCCACTTCAGACCTCAAGACACATATAGACTGAAAGTGAGAGGATGGAAAAATATATTCCATGCAAATGGGAAGCAAAAGAAAGCTGGAATAGCAATCCTCATATCAGAAAAAAATAGACTTTAAAATAAAGAAGATTACAAGAGATAAGGAAGGACAGTACATAATGATCAAGGGATCAGTCCAAGAGGAAGACATAACAATTGTAAATATCTTTGCATCCAGCATAGGAGCACCTCAATATATAAGACAAACACTAACAGACATAAAAGGAGAAATTGACAGCAACACAATAATAGGAGACTTTTAATACCCCACTCACACCAATGAACAGATGATCAAAACGGAAAATTTATAAGGAAACACAAGTCTTAAATGATACATTAGATGAGATGGATCTCATTGATATCTTCAGGACATTCCACCCAAATGCAGCAGAATACACCTTCTTCTCAAGTGCACATGGGACATTCTCCAGGATAGACCACATCTTGGGTCACAAATCAAACCTCAGTAAATTTAAGAAAATTGAAATCATATCAAACATCTTTTCCAACCACAAGACTATGAGAATAGATATCAATTACAAGAAAAAAAAACTGTAAGAAACAGAAACACATGCAGATTAAACAACATGTTTCTAAATAACCAACAGGTTACTGAAGAAATCAAAAGGGAAATAAAAATTTCTAGAAACAAATGATAATGAAAACACAACTCAAAACCTAAGGGATGCAGCAAAAGCAGTTTTAAGAGGGAAATTTATAGCAATACAATCCTACCTAAAGAAACAAGAAAGACATTGAACATAAAACCTAACTTTACACCTAAAACCACTGGAATAAGACCAAAAAAACCCAAAATTAGTAGAAGGAAAGAAATCATAATGATCCAAGCAGAAATAAATGCAAAAGAAATGAAAAAAGCATTAGTAAAGATTAATAAAAGTAAAAGCTGATTCTTTGAGAAGATAAGCAAAAT
>NW_011490197.1:4979-5400 GCF_000754665.1 Bison bison bison | reverse complement strand
CTTTAGGATTTTCTATGTATAGTATCATGTCATCTGCAAACAATGAGAGTTTACTTCTTCTTTTCCAATATGGATTCCTTTTGTTTCTTTTTATTCTCTGATTGCCATGGCGTAGGATTTCCAAAATGATGTTAAATAATAGTGGTGAGAGTGGGCACCCTTGTCTTGTTTCTGATCTTAGAGAATATACTTTCAGTTTTTCACCCTTGAGAATAATATTTGCTGAGGATTTGTTGTATATGGCCTTTATTATGTTGAGATAGGTTCCTGCTATGCTGATTTTCTGGAGCTTTTTTTTTATATAATAAATGGGTGTTAAATTTTGTTAAAAGCTTTTTCTGTAACCACTGAGATTATCCTATGGTTTTTATCTTTCAATTTGTTAATATGGTATATCACATTGATTGATTTGCATATGTTG
>NW_011490197.1:0-851 GCF_000754665.1 Bison bison bison | reverse complement strand
AAATTCTAAATGAAAAGTACACATTTAATGTAGAGAATTTCCCAATGGTATAGGTGGCCGGCTGGCTACCTAGACAGATTAATGTAAGAAAATATTGCCTTGTGTTTTTGTTGTTGTTTTTTGATGTTTAAGACCTTGCCTTATCCCTCAGACTTGATGGGTGCTCCTTTTCTGGCTCTGACCTCCAACTTCCTTCATTGGAGATAGTTTAAACTCTTCTTCAGTGCTTTGTTTTAGGGTGCTGTGGGTAAGCACCTCATTGAATCCAGGCAAGTCTGAGAACTCTACAACCTAAACATTCTGGCTCCTGTGGGCATGGATTACTAGATTCACACCAAACTCATATGGAGAACTTCTAGGGGTAGCGCCTCGGTAGACACCCATCTTGAGTAACTTAGGTTAGCTTGAGGTATTCTATCTATGCTACTGAGGTTTCTGAGCATAATGAGGTCAACACCATCTCCATATTTCCTAATTAATCAAGGATATCTGAGATTTGATGTGGAAGTGCTCAGAACTAAATAATGAGGAATTAGAACAGAGTATGATGCTAGAGGGATTGGACGTGAATGAAGATTGGGGGAAAGGGTGTTTAAGGTGGAATAAACCAGGTCATTCTATTAATACATGTATACTGTAATGTGCTGCCATATACCTTATTTCCCCTCTCAGTTCAGTTCACTCAGTCATGTCTGACTCTTTGCAACCCCATGGACTGCAGCACACCAGGCTTCTCTGTCCATCACCAGCTCCCCGAGCTTGCTCAAACTCATGTCCATCGAGTCAGTGATGCTATCCAACCATCTATTCCTCTGTTGTCCCCTTCTCCTCCTGCCTTCAATCTTTCCCCT
>NW_011490196.1:4614-5149 GCF_000754665.1 Bison bison bison | reverse complement strand
GTGTCCGACTCTTTGTGACCCCATGAACCGCAGCATGCCAGGCCTCCCTGTCCATCACCAACTCCCGGAATCCACCCAAACCTGTGTCCATTGAGCCATCCAACCATCTCATCCTCTGTTGTCTGTCCCCTTCTCCTCCTGCCCTCAATCTTTCCCAGCATCAGGGTCTTTTCCAATGAGTCAGCTCTTCACATCAAGTGGCCAAAGTATTGGAGTTTCAGCTTTACCATGAGTCCTTCCAAAGAACACCCAGGACTGATCTCCTTTAGAATGGACTGGTTGGATCTCCTTGCAAGGGACTCTTAAGAGTCTTCTCCAACATCACAGTTCAAAAGCATCAATTCTTTGGTGCTAAGCTTTCTTTCTAGTCCAACTCTCACATCCATACACAACTACTGGAAAAACCATAGCCTTGACTAGACAGACCTTGTTGACAAAGTAATGTCTCTGCTTTTTTAATATGCTGTCTAGGTTGCCCATAACTTTCCTTCCAAGGGTAAGCGTCTTTTAATTCATGACTGCAATCACCATCTGC
>NW_011490196.1:0-760 GCF_000754665.1 Bison bison bison | reverse complement strand
TGGTGTTGGAGAAGACTCTTGAGAGTCCCTTGGACTGCAAGGAGATCCAACCAGTCCATTCTGAAGGAGATCAGCCCTGGGATTTCTTTGGAAGGAATGATGCTAAAGATGAAACTCCAGTACTTTGGCCATCTCATGCGAAGAGCTGACTCATTGCAAAAGACTCTGATGCTGGGAGGGATTGAGAGCAGGAGGAGAAGGGGATGACAGAGGATGAGATGGCTGGATGGTATCACTGACTCAATGGACGTGAGTCTGAGTGAACTCCGGGAGTTGGTGATGGACAGTGAGGCCTGGCGTGCTGCAATTCACGAGACTGCAAAGAGTTGGACAAGACTGAGTGACTGAACTGAACTGAACAAAATTACAAAGATATACCCTTTGAAGTCAATTCCATGTGCAGCAATTTTATCCAACAGACACACTTGCACATGTATGAAATAATTTATATAGTTCAAACATATTCATTAGAGTATAATTTAATAATGATTGGAAATAACTCAAAAACTCAATTTATAAGTTATATGCTTAACTTGTACTACATCCATACAATGAAATACTACAGAGACAACAAAAAGAATGAGGCAGTCCTTTATGTACAAATATGAAACAAAAGGGATTCTCTTGTGGCTCTGTGGTCAAGAATCTGTCTACCAAAGCAGGAGACACAGGTTTAATCCCTGGGTTGGGAAAATCCCCTGGAGAAGGGAATGGCAACCCACTCCAGTATTCTTGCCTGGAGAATCCCATGGACAGTGAA
>NW_011490195.1:4892-5308 GCF_000754665.1 Bison bison bison | reverse complement strand
TAAAAGGGTTCCCTTTTCTCCACACCCTCTCCAGCATTTAGTGCTTGTAAACTTTTGGATAGCAGCCATTCTGTCTGGGGTGAGATGGTACCTCATTGTGGTTTTGATTTGCATTTCTCTGATAATGAGTGATGTTGAGCATCTTTTCATGTGTTTATTAGCCATCTATATGTCTTCTTTGGAGAAATGTCTGTTTAGTTCTTTGGCCCATTTTTTGATTGGGTCGTTTATATTTCTGGAATTGAGCTGCATGAGCTGTTTGTATATTTTTGAGATTAATTCTTTGTCAGTTGCTTCATTTGCTATTATTTTCTCCCATTCTGAAGGCTGTCTTTTCGCCTTGCTTATAATTTCCTTCGTTGTGCAAAAGCTTTTAATTTTAATTAGGTCCCATTTGTTTATTTTTGCTTTTATTT
>NW_011490195.1:0-754 GCF_000754665.1 Bison bison bison | reverse complement strand
AGCTGAAACTCCAGTACTTTGGCAACCTCATGTGAAGAGTTGACTCATTGGAAAAGACTGATGCTGGGAAGGATTGGGGGCAGGAAGAGAAGGGGACGACAGAGGATGAGATGGCTGGATGGCATCACCGACTTGATGGACATGAGTTGGGGTGAACTCCGGGAGTTGGTGATGGACAGGGAGGCCTGGCATGCTGTGTTCATGGGGTGGCAAAGAGTTCGACATAACTGAGTGACTGAACTGAACTGAATAATTAGTAGTGTTGAACATCTTTTCATGTGGCTATTGGTCATCTGTATGTCTTCTTTCAATCATGCCTTTAAAAAAAACTATTTTTAGACAATTGTAGATTTACATGTAGTTGTAAAAAGCAATAGAGAGTGATATCTTATGCCCCTTACCCATTTCCCTTAAATGGCAACCCATGTAGCTACAATAAAATGTCACAAACAGAAAACGGACATTGATATAATGAAATAAAATTCATAGTTTAAGGTAAGACAAGAAAAATTTAAACATAAACATTTTCTCCACTTCTTTGGTCTTCCTCTTTCTCTTCTTGTGCATTTTTATTATGTTTTGACCAGACCTCCCCAAAGGCAGAAATACCTGCTCAACCACAAAGGGAAACTTTTCTTTTTCTGACACCAGCCATGTAACTCCTTAGAAGATAACATTCCTTACTCAATCCTGTAAGGGGTTACAATGACCCACCATTCACCTTGTACATGCAAACATCTTTGGTGAACTTTAT
>NW_011490194.1:4814-5139 GCF_000754665.1 Bison bison bison | reverse complement strand
TATGCGAAGAATCACTGAAAACAGATATAAAGGGCATACTGTGAGCTTGGCACACAGTATGTGCTCAACAAAAATTAGATATGATTCTCATTTTTTATAAGTATTATTTCTAACCAGCTCTACCAACACAGCTTCTTAACCAGGTTATGTGGTTTGCAACTACTCCAACTCTGTATGAAATTTTTCCCATTTTCCAATAGTTTTCATTCTAATAAATCTGACATCAGGGTTGGTCACAGGTAATTCCTGACCCAGTTAGGATCTGCAATGTACATGGCATATTGACATTTGGAATTTTACAATCGCTTGAGCTCCAGAAAGAAAG
>NW_011490194.1:0-648 GCF_000754665.1 Bison bison bison | reverse complement strand
TTGGGAAAGATCCCCTGGAGAAGGAAATGGCAACCCACTCCAGTACTCTTGCCTGGAAAATCCCATGGACAGAGGAGTCCATTGGGTCACAGAGAGTCGGACACAACTGAGCGACTTCACTTTCACCATACAGATCATAATAATAATATTCTACATATTTTCTTCTAAAATTATCTTTTTAACATTTAGGTATTTTATCGACATGGAGGTTTGGTTCGGATATGGTGTGATTTAGGAATGCAAATTTTTTTCTTGATAATAGCCAATTGCCTTAACAATATATATTGAGCTATCTTTCCTTTACTTACTATAGTGGGTTGAATTGTGGCCCCCTGCAATATATGTCTAGGTCCTAACCTCAAGTACCTGTGAATGTAACGTTATTTGTATAAGAATCTTTGCAGGTGTAATTAAATGCAGAAGCTGGAGATGAGATCATCCTGGATTAAGTTGGTGGGGCCTAAATCTAATGAAAAGTGTCCTTATAAGAAGAGGAGAAGATACAGACACAGAAGAAAAAGGTCATGTGAAGATAAAAGCAGAGATTGAAGTTATATCACCATAAGCCAATCATCGGGAGGAACCAGAAGCTGGAAGAGGCAAGAAGGGATTCTCCCCTAGAGTTTTCAGAGGGAGCACAGGCCTGCC
>NW_011490193.1:9894-10772 GCF_000754665.1 Bison bison bison | reverse complement strand
TGGTTAGGTGACATCACTGACTTGATGGACATGAGTTTGGGCAAGTTCTGGGAGTTGGTGATCGACAGGGAAGTTTTGCATGCTGCAGTCCATGGGGTCTCAAAGAGTTGGACATCACTGAGCCACTGAACTGAACTGATGAAAGTGAAAGTGTAAGTCGCTCAGTCATGTCCTATTCTTTGTGACCCCATGGGCTATACAGTGCATGGAATTCTTCAGGCCAGAGTACTGGAGTGGGTAGCCATTCCCTTCTCCAGCAGATCTTCTCAACCCAAGGATCGTACCCAAGTCTCTTGCACTGCAGGTGGATTCTTTAACAGCTGAGCT
The DNA here is from genome assembly GCF_000754665.1 of Bison bison bison. Lineage (NCBI taxonomy): Eukaryota > Metazoa > Chordata > Mammalia > Artiodactyla > Bovidae > Bison > Bison bison. The sequence goes on along the minus strand of NW_011490193.1, from coordinate 10,445 downwards.
ACTAGGGAAGCCCATTGATACTATAATTGAATGTATGCATACTACATACATGAATATACATGTAAAATTGATCTCATATATTATGGCTACACAGATGTACATGTTATATTTATGAAGAATTAAAATATATTCTAAGCTGTTAAAATCATATTCTTGATAGCAAAACAAAAACTTTCTAAAAAATATTTCAACTGCAAATTTGTTGTGAACTCAACTATATATAAGAATTGAAAAAAAAGTTCACACTGATTATAACAATGGTATGTACATATGAAAAGACAGTCAACCAAATTGATAAAGTAGCTGTGTACAATGGAATATTGCCCAGCCATAAAAAGAACGCATTTCAGTTGGTGCTAATGAGGTGAATGAACCTAGAGCCTTTATACAGAGTGATATAGTCAGAAAGAGAAAAGCAAATATATATTAACACATATATATGGAATCTAGAAAGATGGTGGTGGTGGTGGTTTGGTCACCAAGTCATGTCTGACTCTTCTGACCCCATGGACTGTAGACTGCCAGGCTCCTCTGTCCATGGGATTCTCCAG